>NW_006921792.1:5752166-5761423 GCF_000298275.1 Orycteropus afer afer | reverse complement strand
ATATATATATCCTGAAGTACAATGCTGTCAGTAATAGGATAATATCCATATACCTGCAAGGAAGACCAGCTGATACTAGTATTATTGAATCTTTTTTTACACACCAACCACCAAAGCCAAAGACAAGCAAATTGAAGATTTTTACCAACTTTTGCAGTATGAAATTTAACAAACATACGATCAAGATATATTGATATTTACTTGTGATTGGAATGCTAGAGACGTGTTGTTGCTGTTGTTGTTAGGTGCCATCAAGTTGTCTCTGACTCATGCACAACAGAACAAAACACTGCCTGGTCTTGTGCCAGTCCCATTATCCTTGCTATACCCATCATAGCTATACCCTTGCTAACCTATTATTGCAGCCATTGTGTCTATCCATCTCATTGAGGGCCTTCCCCTTCTTTGACGAGCCTCCACTTTACCAAGCATGATATCCTCCTCCTGAGAGTGGTTCCTTCTGACAACATGACCAAAGTAAGTGAGACAAAGCATGGCCACTCTTGCTTCCAAGAAGCATCCTGGCTGCATTTCTTCCAGGACAGATTTGTTAGTCCTTTTAGCAGACCATGGTACTCTTAGCATTCTTCTCCAACACCACAACTCAAAAAGCATCAACTCTTCTTTGATCTTCCTTATTCATTGTCCAGCTCTCACATGCATAAGAGGCAATTTAAAATACCATGGTTTGGGTTAAGCACACCTTAATCTTCCAAGAGACATCTTTGCTCTTCATTACTTGTAAGAGGTCTTTTGCAACAGATTTGCCCAATGCAATATGTCATCTGATATCTTGACTATTGCTTCCATCGGTGTTAATTGTAGAATCAAGTAATATGAAATCCTTGACAACTTCAATCTTTTCTCCATCCACTGTGAAGCTATTTATTGGACCAGTTGTAAAGATTTTGTTTTCTTTATATTGAAGTCTAATCCATACTGCAGCCTGTAGTTTTTAATCTTCATCAGTAAGTGCTTCAAGTCATCCTCACTTTCAGCAAGCAAAGTTGTGTCATCAGTGTATCTCAGGTTGTTAATGAGTGTTCCTCCAAATCTCATGCCACATTTTTCTTCATACAATCCAGCTTCTCAGATTATTTACTTAGCATAAAGTTGAATAAGTATGGTGAAAGGATACATAGAATCTTGATGCACTCCCTTCATCATTTTGAACCATGCAGTATCCCCTTGTTCTGTTTGAACAATAGCCTCCTTGTCTATGTACAGATTCCTCATGAGTATGATTAAATGTTCTGGAATTCCCATTCTTCTCAATGTTATCCACAATTTGTTATGATCCATACAACCGAATGCCTTTGCATAGTCAATAAAACACAAGTAAACATCTTTCTGGTTATCTTTGCTTTCAGCTAAGATCCATCTGATATCAGCAATGATATCCCTTGTTCCATGTCCTCTTCTGAATCCAGCTTGCATTTCTGGAAGTTCTCTGCCAATATACTGCTGCAACTGTTTTTGAAGGATCTTCAATAAGATTTTACTTGCATGTGATATTAATGATATTGTTTGATAATTTCCACATTCTGTGGGATGACCTTTCTTTGGAATAGACACAAATATGGATCTCTTCCAGTCAGTTGGCCAGGTAACTCTTCCAAATCTCTTGATATAGACGAGTAAGTCATTCTGGTGCCCCATCCGTTTGTTGCAACCTCTCTATCTGTTGCTGTCAATTCCTGGAGCCTTGTTTTTTGCTAATTTCTTCCATGCAGCTTCGACTTCTTCCTTCAATACCATTGGTTCTTGATCATATACCACCTCCTGAAATGGATGAACATCTACCAGTTCTTTTGGTACAGTGACTCTGTGTATTCCTTCCATCTTTTGATGCTTCCCGCATCATTCAATATTTTGCCCATAGAATCTTTCAATATTGCAACTCGAGGGTTACATGTTTTCTTCAGTTCCTTCAGCTTGAGAAATACCAAGAGTGTTCTTCCAGTTTGTTTTTCTAACTCCAGGTCTTTGTGCATTTCACTATAGTAGTTGGCTTTGGCTGCTTAAGCTGCTCTTTGAAATCTTCTGTTCAGCTCTTTTATCTTTTGATTCTTCCATTTGCTTTAGCTACTCTCTGCTCAAGGGCAAGTTTCAGAGTCTATTCTGACATCCATTTTGGTCTTTTCTTTCCTTTCTAATGTTTTTTAATGAACTCTTGCTTTCTTCATTGATGATGTCCTTGATGACATCCCACAATTCCTCTGGTTTTTGATCATTGGTGTTCTGTGCATCAAATCTATTCTCCAAATGTATCTAAATTCAAGAAGAAGACATGGAATGAGGGATATCATTGCTGATGTCAGATGGATCTTGACTGAAAGCAAAGAATATCAGAAAGATATTTACTTGAATTTTATTGATTATGCAAAAGCGGTAGACTGTGTGGATTATAAAAAAATATGGATGACATTGAAAAGAATGACAATTGCAAAACATTTATTGTGCTAATGAGGAACCTGTACATAGACTGAAGGCTATTCTTCAAATGACCCAGGATTATATCCTTTCACCATACTTATTTAATCTGTATGTGGAGCAAATAATTTGAGAAGCTAGAGTATATGAAGAAGAATGCACCATTAGGTTTGGAGGAAGACTAATTAACAATCTGCCATATGCAGATGACACAACCTTGCTTGCTGAAAGTGAAGATGACTTGAAGCACTTACTGATGAAGATTAAAAAGTACAGTCTGCAGTACAGATTATATCTCAACATAAAGAAAATGAAAATGCTCACACCTGGACCAATAAGCAGAAAAAACTCACTGTCGTCAAGTCAGATCTGACTCATAGTGACCCCTCCCCTTGGGTTTCCAAGGCATTATCACTAAGGAAGTAGATTGCCCAATCTTCCTTCCAAGGAGTGGCTTCACGATAAATGGAGAAAAGTTTGAAGTCAAATATTTCATATTACTTGGCCCCACAATCAACACCAATGAAAACAAACCAAAAAAACTAAACTCACTGCCATCGAGTTGGTTCCAATACATAGCAACCCCTCCTTGTGTTACTGAGCAAGTATCTTTTTGGAAGTAGATAGCTGCTGAGTCTTCCTTCCAAGGGGTGGCTAGTGGATTTGAACTGCCAACTTTCTGGTTAGCAGTCAAATTCCTTAGATACTACACCACCATAGCTCTCCCAATGCACTTAAGAAATCAGACTATGAATTGCACTGGGCTAATGGGCTGCAAAAGAGCTCTGTAAAGTGTTGAAGAGCAAAGATATCTCTTTGAAGGCAAAGGTGCAGTTAACCAAAGCCATGTTATTTTCAAGAGCCTCATATAGATATGAAATCTGGAAAATTAGTAAGAACGGCTGAAGAAGAATGATGCTTTTTTGTTGTGGTGCTGGCAAAGAATACTTAAAGTACTATGGACTAACAAATCTGTCCTGGAAGAAGTGCAGCTAGGATGCTCCTTGAATCAAGAATGGCCAGACTTCATCTCAGAAACTTTGATCACATTGACAGGAGGAACTATTCCCTGGAGAGGAATATCATGCTTGGTAAAGTGGAGGGTCAGTAAAAATGGGGAAGGCTTTCAATGAGATAGATTGATACAGTGGCTCCAACAATGGACTCAGGTGTACCAAGAATTGTGAGCCTGGCACACCACAGGACAGTATTTCATTCTGTTGTACATAGGGTCTGTGTGAGTTGGAACTGACTTGATGGCATCTAACAACAACAAATTGTGTGTCACGACTTTGTGTATACTTGTGTGTGCTTAGTTTTGTGCAATTTTTATCACATGTTGAAATTCATGTGATCACCACGTATCAAAAGTTTGCTCCTTATTATTGCTGAGTACTATTCTTTGATATTCATGTCTCATAGTTTATGTAAGCATTTATTTTTTGAAGGACATTTGGGTTACTTCCAGTGTTGGGCTGTTACAAACAAAACTACAATAAACATACAGGTTTTGTGTGAACATAATATTTACTTTATCAGGAATGAAAGCATAAGTGTGCAAATACTAAATCATATATATAAGTGCAAGTTTAGCTTCTTAAGAAGCTGCCAAACTGTACTCTAGATTGGCTTTAATGTTTTATATTTCCTTTATACATTATTCTTGAGCAATGCATCTTCTTTCAGATTTGGTAAAAAAAAATGTATATTTAATGTGTATATATATATATATATAGTACACAGTTTTGGTTACCTTGTGCCACTTTCACAGAGCATATACCACATGGGATTGCTTTAACAAATTCTCTTACAGTTTTGGAGGCTAGAATTCCAAGTTCAAAGTGCTAGGCTCTAGGGGCTGGGTGAAAGATCTTTTACCTTGGACTTCAGCTTTGTCTCTTGCCCCCAGCCCATTGAAGCTGGAGGCTTTTCTTCACTCAGGCAGCTACTGAATGCTGAGGCTGACAAACCCAAGATCAACAAGCAACAAGGCACAGTTCTTATATTATTAAACCACATGGCAGGCCATTGATTCAAGTCTATTGAGAATCCCAAGATTGACAGAGCATGGCAGGCTGTGGATGAACACTCAGCTACACTCAGGGTTCAAGGTTGCTAAAAAGCTGTAGATAATTCCCAAAGCTTTTTCTTTTATACAGGAAGCACACCACATCCCAAAAGCAGCTACTCAGCTGTTCATGGCAGATTCCACCATGGAGTGGATTGTCAGTCTCTTCATGCGGAATAACTACCACCAGCTGTCTAACCACTCAAAACCAGACCCAGCCAAGCTTACATATAACCTTGGTGGCAAAGTGTCGAAGGCATTTGATGGCTAACCAGAAGGTTGGTGGTTCAAACCCACCAGCCACTCCATGAAAGGAAGACTGGGCAATCTACTTCCATTTAGATTTACCACCTTGGAAACCCAAAGGGGGTCACTGTGAGTCAGAATCAACTTGATGGCAGTGAATTTGTTTTGGGTTTTTTTGTATCGTATAGTCTATCTTGGAGAATGTTTTCATGTGCACTTGAGAAGAATGTGTATTTTACTTCTGTAAGGCAGAGCTTTCTATGTTGTTGTTTGTTGTCATGTGCTGTCGAGTAAGACTTAATTCATAGTGACCACTCCTTGGGTTTCTGAGGCAGTATCACTACGGAAGTAGATTGCCCTTCCTTCTGAGAAGTGGCTGGTGGGTTTGAACCACCAGTCTTCTAGCTGGTTGATAGTATAGTCCAAATTTTCTATTTCCTTGTTGATCTTGTGTGTAACTATTCTGCCCATTATTGAAACTAGTGTATTGATGTCTCCTCTATTACACTTGCTTTCAGATGCCTTCATAGACTAGCCATTAAATGGTTCCATTATCACCCTTTGCCATATTTAGCCTGTTTTAAATTGGAGATAATCCTTTGGCCTTGGTCCCAGAATGAAACAAACAAACAAACAAACAAACAAACCATGTTGCTGTGCAGGAATCAATGTGTAGCCAGCATACATATAAACACAAAATAAATGTTTAGTGTCTTAAGTCACTGAGCATTTTGAGTCATTTGAGACTGCAGTATGAGGAAACCTAAGCTAAATATGAAATAGATCAGAGTTATTCTGCTATTGTGTTTGATAGATTAGTATGAGGGGTATAAAAATAAGAAATATGAGAAGTATTGGCTCTTGAAGAAGCTATACAAATAATAATCTTGAATTTCCAGTGATAAACAGAAATATTTTAGACTCCAAACCTTCTTAATCATACTTGTGTAACCTACTGTTTTTGTTATATCTATTGTGTCCTTGGTTTCCTCACTCCCTTTCCTTCTTGGAAACAGAGGAAGAACTTCACCTTTCTTCCCTTCACTGTACCTCTTAAGTAAAGCAAGCCTCATGCTTTTCCAATATCCCTTCACTCATGTATTTCCATACCAAGCACATAGGTGTTATGTATGTATCTATGTGTGCATATTGAGTATGTTAAAGTGGGTTGAAATAAACAAAACGTATTTCCAGTATGTTTATACCTCTCCTTTCCTCACTTTTCCTTATTTTTTTCCAACAAAAACAAAAATTAATTCAGTGCCATCTTTACTGTTCCTTCCTATACTTTGTTAACCCTGTAATAACTTTATGAATATTATTACATACTTGAAGTAACACTAACTGGCTTAAGAATTGGAATCCAGTAAGGTTTTGTTGCTGCTCTATGTTCACTAAAATCATTTCAATTAAAATTGCAATAAAGAGACAGGAACTCTGGTGGAGCTCTGGTGGCATAGTGCCTAAGGCCACTCTTCAGGAGGACGACTGGGCAATCTAATTTGATAAAGATTTACCACTCAGAAACCCAAAGGGGGTTGCTGTGAGTTGAGATCTACTCGATGGCAGTGAGTTTTTTGTTTTGTTTTGTTTTTTTAAAGAGATAAGATAATGAAAAAAATAGCCTTCGTTCTTCCCTCTTCACTCTTTATGTAATGCACAACAAGCTTTTAAAAATGATTAAAAACATAAAATCAGTGATTCATATTCAAAACAAAAAATGTAAATGATAGATCCTTCCATTATTTTGATTTTTTTAAATAAAAATAAAGAAAGAAATGGAAGCAAATCTAAACTAAATTGCATCAAAATATGTATCAGGTTATCCAGGAACAAAGTAACCTGAACAGTAAACACTTAATTTTCCAACACGTGCAGATATCCATGTGTATGAAATGTGTAGACTTCCCAGAACCTTTCTACCTCAGCTTCCTCTCTTATTGCTATGTTACAAAGAATGTATAAAAGATGTGACTGTGGGGAAGAAAAAAAAAAAAAAGAAAAAGACAAAGAACACACAGCTTCCAATTATTAGAGGAGTAGTGTGGTATTTACTTGATGTTTTTTAGTATTGACTGTTGTGGCAAGCCTGATTTTGCTCACATGATACAGATCATTCAAGATGTAAATGTTAAATTATTTCAACAAATGTTCTAGGTAAACATTGCCAGATTTAGATGTTGGCAACTACTTTGCCAAAACAAAAACAAATAGACATAAAAATTTCAAACTTTAGGAGCTCTGGACCAGCTAATGGTTTAATTCAAACTTCTAGAATAAAAATTTCTCTCTAATCTGAGCATAAGCTGATTTCTATGTTCTACTTTAGCTCAAATTATTTGTCTGTAGGAAACCAAAGAAGGTATATGTACTGGACAAAGACAGGAACCATGAGAAATTAAACCTTGCAGACCTGTGCAAATTTACCCATACTAATAGTTCCTCTGCTACATTAAAAATGGAAACCTCTCTGAATGTACTTAAAAGGACAGAATGTGTAAAAGACAAAGATGCCATGAGCTAAGGCTTACTGTTAATTAATAAAAATAAAGAGATAACAATGTTTAAGTGATAAAATATCAGTCTATGAACTTTGTCATTAAAGCCCAAGTAGATTATGTACAGCGGGACGCTTTGTCATTGATAATGAAGTCATTCTGATATAGATTGCAAGGAGGAGAAATAACTGGTAAAAGGTTTACATTAATCAATTGGAAGGTGACAACAGAAGCTGAACACCTACACAGCATTATAATTTATTTATGCTACTTAAGAAAAAGGGAAAAAAGTTACATTGTATAACTTGTTGTTGTTATAGTTGTTAGGAGCCATCCAGTCATCTCCAACTCATAGGGACCCTATGTACAACAGAATGAAATAGTGCCCGATCCTGTGCCAGCCTCACAATCCTTGCTATATCTGAGCCCATAGTTTCAGCCACTGTGTCAATCCCTTTGTGGAGGGTCTTCCTTTTTTTATTGACTCTCCACTTTCTCAAGCTTGATATCCTTCTCCACAGACTGGTCCCTTCTGACAACATGACCAAAGTAGATGAGACAAAGCACGGCCATTCTCACTTCCAAGGAACATTCCGGCAGCACTTCTTCCAGGACAGATTTGGTAGATCTTTTAGCAGTCCATGGTGCTTTCAGTATTCTTCTCCAACACCACAACTCAAAAGCATCAACTCTTCTTCGATCTTACTTATTCATCGTCCAGCTCTCACGTGCATATGAGGCCATTGAAAATACCATGACTTGTGTTAGGTGTATCTTAGTCTTCATGGAGACACCTTTGCTCTTCAGGACTTGAAAGAGGTCATTTGAATCAGATTTGACCAATGCTATATGTAGTCTCATGTCCTGATTGATGCTTCCATTGTTGTTGATTGTAGAACCAAGTAATAGGAAATCTTTGACAACATCAATTTTTTCTCCATTTATCTTGATGCTGCTTATTGGTACAGTTGTAAGGATTTTGTTTTCTTTATATTGAGGTGTAATCCATACTGCAGACTGTAGTCTTCAATCTTCATCACTAAGTTCTTTAAGTCATCCTTACTTTCAGCAAGCATATATGAGCCATCTATGTATCACAGGTTGTTATTTAGTCTTCCTCTAATCCTGATGCCATGTTCTTCGACATATAGTCCAACTTCTCAGATTATTTGTTCAACATACAGATTGAATAAGTTTGGTGAAAGGATATAACCCTGACACACTACCTTCCTGATTTTAAACCATGCAGTATCCCCTTGTACTGTTTGAATGACAGCTTCCTGGTCTATGTACCAGTTCCCCATGAGCACAATTAAGTGTTTTAGAATTCCCTTTCTTCTCAATGTTATCCACAGTTTGTTATGATCCACACAATCGACTGCCTTTCTGGTATTCTTTGCTTTCAGCAAAGATCCATCTGACAGCAGCAATGATATCCATTGTTCCACGTCCTCTTCTGAATCCAGTTTGCATTTCTGGAAGTTGTCTGTCAATATACTGGTATGACCGTTTTTGTATTACCTTCAGTAAGGTTTTACTTGCAAGTGATATTAATGATATTGTTCAATAATTTACACATTCCTACACTTTTCTTTGGAATGGGTACATATATGGGTCTGTTCCAGTTAGTTGGCCAGGTAGCTGTCCTCCATATCTCTTGGTATAGCCAAGTGAGTGCCCCCAGCAAGGTATCTGTTTGCTGAAACATGTCAAAGGGTATTCCGTCAATTCCTGGAGGCTTGTTTTTCACAAATTCCTTCAGTGCAGCTCTGCCTTCTTCCTTCAATACCATTGGTTCTTGATCATATGCCACCTCTTGAAATGGATGAAGATTGACCAATTCTTTTTGGTACAGTGACTCCATGCATTCCTTTCATCATATTTTGATATTTCTTGCATCATGCAATATTTTGCCCATAGAACTTTTCAATATTGCAACTCGAGGCTTAAATTATTTCTTCAGTTCTTTCTGCTTGAGATATGCTGCACATGTTCTTCCCTTTTAGTTTTCT
>NW_006921792.1:5727384-5745771 GCF_000298275.1 Orycteropus afer afer | reverse complement strand
TGCTAGTTGGGGTTTAGTCTACTTCTGTATCCTTCTCTTTAAGGCTCAGGGGTCCAAGATTAACTTCTGTGTCTGTGTCAATTGGTTTCCCTTTTCTTTTTTGAAGAGGGTCTGTGCAGTCCTTCTACCTAGTCCGCCATCTTCCACCTTCCCCTCCCATTTTGGTCTTTTTTTCCTTCCTGTCTTTTTAATGACCTTCTGCTTTCTTCATGGATGATGTTCTTGATGTAATTCCACAATTCCTCTGGTTGTCATCCCACAATCCTATGGTTTTCGGTCATTGGTGTTCAATGCATCAAATCTATTTATTAGTTGGTCTCTAAATTCAAGGGAGGATATAATAAAGGTCATGTTATGGCTCTCATGGACTTTCTTTTAATTGTCTTAAGCTTCAACTTGAAATTGCATATAACCAGTTGATTATCTATTCCATAATCAGCTCCTAGTCTTGTTTTGGCTAAAGATATTAAGTTTCTCAATCACCTCTTGCCACAGATGTATTCAATCTGATTCCTAGCTACTCCATCTGGAGAAGTCCACATGTATAGTCCACATGCCATTTGTGTTGTTTAAAAAGGGTATTTGCAGTGAATAAGTCATTGGTCTTACAAAATTCTATCGTGTAATCTCTAGCATCATTTTTATCACCAAGGCCATATTTTCCAAATACCAGTGATTCTCCTTTGTTTTGAACTTGTGCATTACAATAACCAATGATAATTAAGACATCTTGATAGCATGTTTGGTCAATTTCAGACTGCAGAAGTTGGTAAAAATCTTCAATTTCCTCATCTTTGGCTTTGGTGGTTGGTGTATGAATTTGAATAGTAGTAGTATTAACTGGTCTTCCTTGTAGGCGAATGGGTATTATCCTATCATTGACAGCACTGTACTTCAGGATAGATCTTGACAACATTCTTTGTGGTGATAAGTGCCATGCCATTCTTCAATTTGTCATTTCTGGTGTAGTAGATCGTATGATTATATGATTCAAAATGGCCAAAACTAGTCCATTTCAGCTCACTAATGCCTAGGATATTAATCTTCATGTATGTATTTCATTTTTGACAACTTCCAATTTTCCTATTTTCATACTTTGTACATTCCATGTTCCAATTATTAATGATGCTTCTAGCTCTTTCTTCTCATCTTGAGATGTGGCACATCAACAAATGAGATCCCAACAGCTTTACTCTATCCAAATTAAGGCCGACTCTAGTCTGAGGAGGCAGCTCTTCTCCAGTCATATTTTGAGTACCTTCTGATCTGAGGGGCTCATCTTCCAGTACTATACTGCACAATGTTTCAGGGCTATTCATACACTTTTCCAGTAATATATCAGACAGTGTTTCTCTGCTATTCATAAGGTTTTCACTGACCAATTCTTTGAGAAGTGTACAGTCTCTTCTTTCTTCTGAGTCTGTCTTAGTCTGAAGGCTCCACTGAAACCTGTTCACCATGGGTAACCAACCCTGCAGGCATTTGAAGCACCAGTGGTGTAGCCTCCAGCCTCACAGCAACACTCAAACCACCACAGTAGGAGAAACTGACTGACAAGTTTATCTCCCTTAGTTGTTATAAACAGTTCTGCTCATTTCCTGGTCTCCCCTACTCTGCTCGCTTACCAGCCTGCACCTGGGGCAAACACATGCTTTCCACTTGTCCCAGGGCTGGTTTACTGTGGCCTGAGCCCTGGGGAAGCTCTACGCATGCAAACACCCATTTTCCACTGGTCCCAGGGGTGGCTCACCACGGTCTGCACCTGGGGGTGGTTCCATGCACACAAACACCCGCCTTCCACTGTTCCCAGGGTTGGCTTGTATCTCTTCTAGTCAGACATTCTGTTGTGCTTATTTGCTGCTATATTTCTACTATTATTATGAATTTCCTTTTATTTGTAATTATTTCTTGAGCTCTTCTTTTCTTTTTTTTTGTATTTATAATTTTGTTTCATGCCTTAGATAATTATATTAGTAGGTTTTAATTTATTTTGACATATATTTCAGAAGTTAACATTGTATGGACATATCTGTTTGGTATGTTCTCTTGTAAGAATATTAATCTGATCCATATTCTCTTTTTTTGACCTTTTCTTTATAATAATTATATATAGTATTTGGCTTTCACAATTTTCTCAAGCTCAAATTGAGTTTTTGGAGCTCTCACAAGAAGGTATATTTAAAGATAGCTGTTACAACTAGACAAGTTCTCTTTTCTGTCGTTGTGCTTTGTTTAAAAATCTGGCAGCTTGCTTTCTGAGATTTCCAGGCTATGTTACTCTCCTCTACATTTATGTAGAATTTTTCTTTCTTTTGTTATATTGTCTATGTTCTAATCAGATTTTATTCTATTCCAAGATGTTTCTCCTTAGTATGAGGCCCTTCTTTCCCTGGAAAGGTATCCTTGTGGGTCACTTTCAAGATTTCACAGGGTCTTGGCTTTTTCAGACCAGTTAAGTCTTGCATAACCATTTGGCAAATGCTGAGAAACAGAGTGGGCAAAATTCCTAAGAGTTCCAGCTATCTTCTTAAATTGGCTTGCTATGAAATAACTGCTAGATTTTTGAGATTTTTCTGTTCTCAGGCTTTTCAAACACCCTGTTGCTTTCTTCTGATGTCTTCCATGCAGTCATAAATAATGCACTGGTCTTATAAGTTTTGGTGAACTTTCTCTACTTGTTTGTATTTTGGAATTGGTGTGAACATTTTGTCACCTATTTTTGTTGTCAATATTGTCTGTGGGTTTTTGGTTTTACTATCCAATCGTTTTGTCTGTTTTAATGCAGCAATTTGTAAAGATCTGATAAATATGCTTCCACTGCATCTTTCTTTTCTTAATTTTTAACAAAAATATTCATGACAACTCTTTGATTTATTTATTTAAGTTTGACTTCAAACAAAATTGAAGTTAATATCCAGGGTTTTTATTTCTTTAAAGATGTGTATTGTGCCCCTCAATTAAAAATTAATACATTCAACAATGTGACCCTATGTGACTATCCATTTTACCAGTTCTATAACTTTCAGAATCTGATACTTTATGTTTATGCATTCAGAGCTAGAGTTATGTGGCCTGTGAAACTGCCTCCTTTCAGTAGAGAAGACAGCTTAGAAAAATGCATGAGATGATTGATGCTGCCTTTTTTTAAAATATAAAATACAATATCTTCTACGTATTTTGAAAAAGCTATTCTTTTCCCACCACTCAAAGATTCAGCTAATGAGCTTACCCAAATATAGACAGCATAGTGTTGAATAAATTTAGATTTCAATATGCTTTGGAAATACAAAGCATTTTGGAATTTTACCTTTGCTTTCCTGAGTAATGTGTCTGATGGTACTGATTTTTTTTTTTAAACCAACTCCAGAGATCCCAAAAGAGCTCCAAATCTGTATCTTAAATACTGAAATGGCTTATAAATTATTATTTAATATTTGAAAACCTACAAAGTACTCACATCAGTTCATCTTCTCTGAAGTAGATAGAGTTCTAGGAGGGTGCACAACAGCAGCTTAGCTGTACAAAGTGAAAATGAAATTGTCATGTTTAATCATTTCCCTTCCTGAATAGAATGCTTTAAGCATGTGAAAATGGAATCACTCAAGTCAGAATTAGGCCAACTGCTGTGACTAGCATCTCCATGATGAAACAAGCTTGTTCATTTTGTATTCCGAGCACCTACAGTGTACAGTGTACAGTGTATAAAACATAATAGGAACCCAAAATTTCCTTCATGAAAGAATGAATGAGTCAGTGATTGGAAGAACAATAGCTTTTTTTCTTGAAATAATGAAAGATTTGATGAGTAAAGGAATAATCTGATGTCTTCACTAAGAAGTAGATTATCATGAAATGTTCAATAATGGAGTCAGGCCCTAAGGCCAGAAAGAGCATGAATTTTGGGTCAGATAAACTTGTGTTTGAATCTTATCTCTGACATTTAATCACAGTGTGACCTTGACAAAATTTCTTAGTCATAGTTTCCATCTCTGTAAAATAAGAAAAATACTAGCTATCTTCCTAGGTTGTAACAATAAATATTTGTATACAGGGCCTGACCAGCATTAAGCAGCCAATAAATGTTTGTTCTATTTCTTTTTCTCAGAGCTAGATAAACTCTTAAAAAATGTGAGGATGAAGCATCTTTTCTAAAAATTGAAATAACAGTTTTCATTTTGTAATATTTATATTACTTTCTTATTGAGAAAGAGAGATATATAACCAGTAATTATATTGCATTCTTACAAATCCTTTAATTATTCCCTATACATCATATCAATCAATGAAAACTGGATTCATTGATAATTATCCACTTTTATGCACAACATTATACATGTTTTCTTACAAATTTTAATTAAGTAGATATTACTGCAGATCTGGAACATCTATTCCCAATCATAATATTTTTGTAATTATTTTGAGTGTCTATCAGGTATAAGAAGGCAGAGTAAGTTTTATTCAAATGAACTATACTCTGGACTATATTTTAATTCTTAAAAAAGCATTCACAAAGGAGAATGCCAATGTAGATGCAAGGAAATATTTCCAAAATTGATGTGTAGTGATATAGGTTAGACGTGAGTATCAGGAGCTAAAAAGTAAAGCCAAACAGATACCAGACATGCTCTTCTATTCTGCCCTTCTTTCTTTGACCCCTTCTTTCTTTACCTTTTATTCTTCTTATACCACATTTCACTTCACATGAGATTTGAGCTAGCATGCATACTGATTTAAGCTTCACATTTGTCACTTAACTTTCTGACAACAGCATATAGAAAAAGATACAACCAGTTAAATTTATACCCATTATTGCGAAGTAACTCACCTGATTCTAAGTGAAAGTAAAGATTTTTCTAATACAAATTTTCTAATAATTTCATTTTATGGGAATTTACAAAGAAGAAACTGAGGAATATCATGAACAGATGTCCAAATAATATTCTGCAGCTAATACAATAATGAGTTTTGCTTGACTACTTCTTATGATGATTTTGGATAAAAGCCAAGTCATAACATTATAAGTCTTTCTAGAGCACTGGCTTGTAAAAGTTAGACTACAGAAATAGCTGACACAAATGGATACCACATATTTCCAAAATATCCTATAAGTACAATTTAATTTCACTGAGTTAACATGTGATAAGAATAGACATTTATATTCGATTACAAGATCTGAGGTGCTCATATTTTGTCTTACTTCAGGCAAAGAACATATTGAGGAGATGATATATTTTTGTAACGAATAAGAAGCCTAATTGGCATGTTGCCTTAAATGAAGCTTAATCACATACTGCCTTATGACATCTGGCATATAATTGTCTTATCTTATTATTTAATTTTTTGTATGTGGGTATCAAATGCACGGCCAGATTAAACCTTCCTGGAAGGCACAAAATGTTATTATTTACTTTACCCACAATTTCTAAGTAGTATGAACTTGTTTGGTAAATGTTTGTTGCGTGATTAAGCCAAGGAAAGAAGCTACATCCTAGTCAATTATCCAAGATCACTAGACATAAATTAATAATAAGCAATGAGGAAGCTTAGAGGCATGGATTTCCACAGTTGTAAAGTAGTTGTGTCACCTACATTATGACAGTCATGGAGTGAGTCTACTTTCAGTGACTCAGTGAATTGCAATAGTTATATGATCAATTGGGCAAGCATTCTAAAGACCAGTCATGAGGCCTCCTTCTTAACAATCTGCCATAGCTATTGTGCTTTTATAAAACTGAAACTAGGTCTACTTTTGCCACACGTTCCCAAAATCAGAGCCAGGTTGCCTCTCACGTCTATTTTTTCTTTAGAGAAAGGGAGAGAAACAAAGTTTCTCAATGCTAAGAAAGCAAATTAAACGTTTGTTCCTATAAAAATCAACTCTAATCTTAGTCTATGTATTATATCTAATCCAGTGCTCTTTGTACAACCTGTGCACAAACACATGTACATGTGGGCACATATGCGTTAGTAATTCAAGAAATGGAACTAAACTACAGATCAGTTACAGAGCCTTCACTGAGATTCACCCATAATTTTCTGGAACTAAACTGAACAACATTTTTATTTTCCCTGCTCTAAATTTTGGAATTCAGCACATAACAACAACAACAACAATGGATTTTGCTAAAAGTAAACATTGAAAAACCAAAATTTCACCAGAAAATGATAAGTGAATAGAATATTTATATGAATCAAAGCAAAATACATCAGGTTAGGAATTCATATATTTGGAGTTTTCCTATATGTCTTGCAAATTTTATAAGAAGAGAAGGAAACAATTATTTAGTAAGTGTCTAATCTGCACCAAGAATTAGGAGCTTCATTTTCATTTTTTATCAATTCCATATGCCAAGTGAGAGAAACACCCATATCTACTTATTAAATATATGAACACCTGAGAAAAAGGTTTTTAGATAATTTTTTCAAAGTCTTACATGTATTTTAGAACAATGTGGATGTGACACAACATACTCCTGTACAAATATTGCAACAGTACAAATCATTTCTGGGTTTCTGCAATCTCCTACAAGACATTGGCTAGTCCTGATGACGTGAAAATTTGTTGATAGTTGAAGGACGACCTTATTCAACCTACTCTCTTTTACTATAAACATGTTGTTAAGTTTCAAGAGTCTTTGTTACAGGTATTAGCTTTTTTTCCATTTTCCCTCTATATGTTCACTTTTCTCTTTCCATATTTCTATGATGTTTCCATATCACCTCTTCCCATATCTCAGTATATTTTGTACCTTGAGGTTCCTATAAGGATACCAAAGGGACTAAGTTTACCTCATCTATCAAAGTAATTGCAATATAAATCAAAGTTCAGTATTAAACATTTAATCAATGAAGTTGATTAAATGAAGTTTTTGTTTCAGTAGCGTTCATAATGCCCTCTTGCCTATAATGGACATTTAGTATATATTTTTCAAATAATTGGTGGAATAAGCACATTAGGAAGCCAACAATGGCACAGATCATTATCCTCTGACTACATTGAAACTGAGAAGCTTTTGTGGCACAGTGGTTAAGGACTTGGCTGCTAACCAAAAGATTGGTGGTTTGAACCCACCTGCTGCTCTTCAGGGGAAAGATGTGGTATTTTGCTTCTGTGAAGAGTTACAATCTGGGAAATCCTACTGGGCAGTTCTACTTTATCCTAGAGAGCCAGAACTGACCTGACGACAATGAGTTTTTGGTTTGATACTGAAACCAGAATTCAACCCGTCTGGTAATGGTGATGTTGAGTCAGTTTCCAGTCATGGAAACTCCATACATGCAGAGTAGGACCACACTCTGGTGCTTTCTCTAAGTTGTGACATTTCAGAAGCAGATCATCAGGCCTTATTTCTGTGGTGTCTCTGGGTAATTTTGCACCACCAACCTTTCAGTTGGTAAACTAGCTGTTAAACATTTATGCCATCCAAGGCTCCTCACCTCTAGCATCCATTATTCAATTTTGTCTATAATAAATAAGAGTGCTAGAAGATAGAACACTTACACAATTCATATAAATTCCACAGGCTATTGATTGAAAAATAAACTCAGGTCAAACCTAAAATAGGCCTAAATCCACATTTCTATAAACAGAAAATTTTCTTCCTTTTTTTTTTTCATAAATTATCTAGATAATTGTGCCAACTTTATTCTTTGCTTTCTTTGTAAAGATTCAGGCTAAATGTAAGCCTGAGTCATCACTCCTATTTTGGGCTATCCTGCATGGTATTTCTAGACATTATTATTCCTAAGTAATTTTCACCTTGAAAGACTACCTATTTGTTGCTACTATATATGAAGTCGTGCTATGTAATTAATAGCACTGCACTCAACAAAAAGACTGTATTCCTGGGCTCATGTAAATATTCTTTACATTTAAATAGAATTATATATAACTGATTTTTTTCCTATGGCCATTCACTAATTTTTCAATAGTTTCAGCGTAGTGTTTTATTTTTCCTTACTAGATTTCACTTGATTTGCCATAATGCTAACCATAAAGCTCCAAGCATGGGATTACATTGTAAATAAAAGAGTATCTTGAGACTTTTGTGGTACTTGGTTTGGATCAAATCAGAAATACTCAAAACTTATTCCATGATATTGCAGATTAAAGCATGTTTTAGTTATTCCAAACTTAATGAAATTGAATTTTAGGCTATCTGTAAAAATATACCTCTTCAAATTAAAATATGTCTGATGAGTTCAATGTCCATTACACAAACATTCTATACAAATATTTGTATTTATTCATTTAACAAATATTTATTGATCATCAATAGTATACTCACTGTGGTAAACAATGAGGTTATAAAACTCAAGGACCTTTCTTTCCTTCGCAGAGCCCACAGTATATTGGGGCCAAAGGAATAGGCAACATAACTTTTAAATAGCTAATAGCTGTCCTGATTAAAGCAACATACTGTGGCAACTCATATGGGATACTTGCCTCCCATTGTCAGTTTTCACATTACTTGTATGTGATTTGGGGGCAAACTAGTAGAGGAAGATTATACTCAGGTTTTCAAATTATTGTTAACTTTGTAACTGTCTTAAGTGGATTTAGGGCTAACTCATCAAAATATCAGTAACCTACCCTTTTTGATTCCAAATAGCTAAAGCAGAAGTATGGAAAAAAGACTTTGTCCTCATTGAAACCAACCTAATGCATTCATCTCCCCAGTATCTGTATAAATGTTGGAATAGTAATTATGGTTTTCACCAGTGAGTTGTTATTGGTGTGAAATAGAAATGTCACAGGAGATTAATAAAGAAAACCACATCAAAATCTTACCAGGAAAAGTATATGTTACCCATCCTTAAAATTAATGGGTGTGAGTTCTTTGCTATGATATATAAGCTAGCAAGAAAAGAAAAATAAGTTTGGAAAAGTTTCTTAGTTTGATATACATTTTGAAGTTCTTGTCCTTATGCAAGTTCAAGAAAATCTTACTTAAATGTATGTTCCAGGAAATAGAATGATCAGGTTAATATGATTTTCTGGAATTTAATATGCATTGATTAACTAAGTTATACAGGAAACTTTAAAAATCAACAGCAAAAATGTTCAAAAATACAATCGTCTCCAGTATATGAGATATATTTGAATACTAAATGAATAACTCAGGATGTAGCTTTCTTTAGAAGCATCAGTCATAATTTTAAGTCTCAATGTAAAAAAATAAAATCTTCAGACACTCCAATAGACAAAAGTGAATAACCAACAACTCTAGCTCATTCCCTAGATCATGACTAATTAATCCTAACTTGTTGACAGATATTTGTTTCACATGACCTTTCATTTTTCTAAAATTGAAGGAACAGTTTAAAGTTGTATAAATGTTTTATTAATCAAATTTCACATAATGTCCATATATTCCTATGGTTATTATGTTCTATGTCAGAGAAGATTTTATAACATTTTAATGATGACTTTCCAGAAATTCGTTGATTGAAATTTTGCTATATTTAGTTGATCATTGCAGATCAATTTTATTTAAATATTAGGGCTAGAAACAAACCTAAATAGTATTTTCTAAAGAATCCTCATCTCTCAGACAGGAACTACAAATAGCTATCAGTATCCTGCTTGTCGAGACCAGTATTCTTCTGATAAAACTTTATTGCATATACTACCCGAAGTTTTTTCAGAAATAACATCTCTGCAAAAGGAATATATGAGACAAGAAGTAAATAGTTTTAAGTAAATTTTGTTGTTTATATTCACAGAATAAAGTTATCAAAATAAAGAAAAATATTAATATACAAAAAATTCCCATTTTCCCGTCTAGTATTATTTTACTTCGCTTTTCTCTGCATTAGTATTGGAGAGCATATTGAATATAAAATTGATTTTACTCAATATTTCTGGTGGCATGGTGCCTAAGGCACTTGACTGCTAACCAGAAGGCTGGCAGTTCAAACCCACCAGCCACTCCTTGGAAGGAAGATTGGGCAATCTACTTCCGTAGAGATACTGCCTCGGAATCCCAAGGACCGTTTGCTATGAGTCAAATCAACTGTGAGCTTGGCTTGAGCTATGTTTAATGAATATAATTTATTTTACTCAATATGTTATTCCATCTGTTTCCTTATGATACTAATGTTGTCTTCTCAGGAATGGTATTCAAACTCAGATCTCAGTGCCTTCGACCACCGTGGTGGCTCTGTGGCTAAAGCATCTGGCTGCTAACCACAAGATCAGAGGTTCAAAGCCATCAGCCACTCCACAGGAGAAAGATAAGGCAGTCTGCTTCCAGAAAGATCAACATCTTTGAAACCCTATTAAGACAATTCTACTCTGTCTTATAGGGTGACTATGAGACAGAATCAACTGCAGGGGTTTTTTTGTGTTTTTTTTTTTTTTTATATTAACATATCTTGAAAACAACTATTTTAATGGCTTTATGATATTCTATTTATGGCACATATAAATAGCTCATAAATCATTTAAATAATATTAAATGAATATATATGTTTCAAATCTTTCTTTTATAATGAATGTCATAATGAACATCTTAGAATACATTTTATTTTATTTCTGATTGATTATGATATACACTATAATTTATTTTAGTAAAGATTTGCATTAAAAATTATTTCAGAATTGTTAAAAAAAATTCCCATAGGTCTTGAAAGGTAGGAAGTGTGAATAACTGTGTACATTATAATACATGCTTGTCTATCCAAAATTAAATTTACTTTGAGTATGAGAATATATACTATTATATGCAAGATTGTCTGCATGATAGGAAAAATATATATATATTGCCATCAAGTCGACTGCAACTCATGGTGCAGACCCCATGTGTGTCAGAGTAGAACTGTGCTCCGTAGGGTTTCAATAGCTGACTTTTTGGAAACATATCACCAGGCCTTTCTTCCAAGGTGTCTCTGGTTGGAACTGAACCTCCAAACTTTTGCTTAGTCCTCAGCACCATGCAGGGCCACTTCTATGTAGAAAGAAGTTTGAATGCATTAAAATACAATTGATTAGCATATACTCAAATCTCACTCACTGCCAACGAGTTGATTCCAACTCGTAGCGACCCCTCCTTGGATTTCCAAAGCAGTACCTTTACAGAAGTAGATTGTCCATTTTCCCTTTCGAGGAGTACCTGCTAACCAGTGTTCTGGTTAGCAGTCAGATGCCTTAGGCACTGTGGCACCAGAGCTCCCATAGCAGTTAAAAATATAATTGATCAGCATACAGCAGTTAATTTAGCTGTATTCCTTTGTGAAAGTTATTTAAAAGATTGGTATTTCAGTTTCCTCAAAATTATATGGCGATAATAACATCACGTATACATAGAATTATGCATGGTACAAAGTAACCCATATTACATATGAAGATTAATTATTTCTATTTTAGTTGTTTTTGTTGTTGTTATCTTTAATATATCTAAAATTGGAGAAAAAATACTATGTCAAACATTGATAGAATTGAAGATACAGAGAATGATTTAAATAAGAAGAGTATTTTTAAAAATGTAGACTGTGCCTCCTCATAAGAGTTTCTGTTTTGTATGATGCCTTTGATCTCCAGGTTTATAAGAGAATGGAGTAATTCCACTTCTGGAAAACACATGGCATTTATGATTTTTACTCAAGGGCATTATCAAGTTCCTTCTTTCTGCTCATATTTAATAAAATTAAAGGCGTAAACATTATCTATCTAAAGCTGAACCTGGAATAGATGCTTTCTAGCTCTGAGTATGAGATAGCAGATAGAATGCTTCATTTGGCATTTCCTTTATTAGCACAATAGTATGATCTAAAGGCCTTTTGCATCATGGTCCTTCCTTGAGGGAACAAAAGAAAAGGCTAAGAAAATACAAACTTTCTTCCTGCCTATATAGTGAATTATAGCTGTAATAAACCTAACTACACTAAAGCACACATTGTTTCAGAGAATTGCGAAGTGTCATCTCAACACACTTAAAAACCTGATCTATATTGTAATAAAATGTTGCAGCCCCCAGTGATTTCATTTTTCTAATCATTTGATTAGGAAAAGCATTCTGCTCTGCCCAACATCAAGATATGCTAAACTTCCTTTATGTATCTCCAAAGAAAAGAAAAAATATGACAAAAAAGAGTAAATGATGTAATAGGCTCTGATGTAATAGGAAATACTCAATGAAGAGGACAAACTATTGGGTTCAGTCACTGTTCTCTAGCTAAGAGGACTTGGGATAGCTACTCAACTTTGGTCTTCTTAACTATAAAAAAATTAGCTTACTGAACTGGATGGTTTCTTAATTCATTTACATGACTGAAATTCCTCATCTGTGTCATTCCATCAGCAAAAGAAGCCACAATGGTAGAAGTGGAAAAGAAAAAGGAAAGAAGTGAAAGGTCATCTTTGAGAAATTACCCTGTGAGAGAATTAACCACAAACACAATAACTAGGATTGTGAAACACTGTGGCATTTGACATTAGTGACCACCTCAACTTACCTTTCTCTTTTCCCCTGTGTAGTATACTGTAACTACTTCCTTTGCTTTTTTTTCTAAGATTTTGCTAAGGGAACTTATATATTGTTTAATTCAACCTCCACATTTGCAAAGTCAAACCTATCAGCTGAAATGAACTCAAGGACTTTGAAGGGAACAACTGGAAGGCTAATTTAAAATGTTACAACTTGTATGTAGAAGGGAAAAATATGAAATGTAATTTTGAGCTCTAGATCACTTGTAAAATAATTGTTTCAAAAAGTATGAAACTGGAGAATCATGTCGCAAATTCTGAAACTATTTCACTGTAGGCTAGCCACTTGAATCAGAGAACAGGGATGTTATGCATATTAATCACAATGGAAATTATTTCTTGCCGAGCAATTCAAATGAGTAAGGCTGAGTATTTTTTAATTTATCACTCTTTAGTGTATGGATCATCACCACAGTTACTATTGGTAATTATATTATATTTTCCAATCAGAGAAAATGTGTAATTTATTTTGTAGTATGAAAAATATGTTTAATTTGGGGTTTTAAAGGCAATAGGAAAATCATAACATCAAATCTTTAATATGACACTGTCAATAGGCTGAAATAACTAGACTTCCAAAGTAACGAACCAGTTGTTTTCATTATCTGAATGAAAAAAAAAAAAAAAAAAACAGTAAGAATATAATGGGTAGACGTATGTAACATTTGTTTATTAAAGTATCCACAAGGAGAAAAAAATAATGAGTCTCCACAGAGCAGTCGAATTTGAATTACATAAAGCTTTCTTAGTTCATTGCCAACATATCCCACTAATGCAATCAGAAAAAAATAAAATAGAAACATTTATGGATAGAGAATTTGCCTTTGAAATCATCAGATTACCAGCAAATAGCTATCTCAAACCCATTTATCTCTTTTCAATGCAGTTTTTCATCAGAAAAGCAATGGTGGCCAGGGAAGAGAAATGAAATATCAAAATATCAGATAATTGCATCTATCAGGAAGCATTAAAACATCAGATTCACTCACTATGGTGAAAAGGTCGTTTAAAAACTATCTGTAAATACATGAATCATTATTTGAGTAGAAATCTTATCTATTTTATCTCCACTCACATTTTGGTTAAAAGAGAAATAAATCACCCTATATTTCAGTAAAAGATATTGAGTATTTGGCTAAACACTACAAAGAATAGCCAAATAAAGAGATTTAAGACATAAACATAACATTAAATGCAGATTCAGAACCTTGGGAAATTCATCAAGGAGAAAAAATAGAGAATTCTGGACTAACAATTTCTTTCTTTCTTTCTTTTTTAAAATTAATTTTAGGTTCTTCATTCTGAAATTTAAGTATATTCCAAACAGATCCTTGAAGCATAATTACTAAAGACATTATTTGATTGTTCCTTTTAAAAGGAAGAGGATGAGTCTTTTGTACAAATACTCAATATTAAATTTCCTTTCTATGTAAATTGGTAATGCATATTAACATACCTCAGTCTCTGAGTAGACCTACAGGAGAGGAAACCAGTTTTGTAACTTAGTGTTACCTGTTGTTGTTAGGTGCCATCAAGCTAGCTCTAACTTATAGATACCATATGTACAATAGAACAAAACACTGCCCAGTCCTGTTCCATCTGCACAATCCTCACTTGAGCCCACCTTTGTAGCCACTGTGTCAATCGTTAAGGGTCTTCCCTTTTATCATTGACACTCTGCTTTACCTAGTGTGATATTCTTCTCAAAGGAATGGTCCCATCTGACAATAAGACCAAAGTATGAGAGATGAAGTCTGGCCATTCTTGCTTCTAAAAATCATTCTGGCTGTAGTTCTTCTAAGATAGATTTGTTAGCTCTGCTGTTGTTGTTGTTGTTGTTGTTATGTTCTGTCAAGTCAGACTCGACTCATAGTGACCCCTCCTTGGGTTTGTGAGGTGGTATCACTACGGAAGTAGATTGCCCAACCTTCCTTCCGAGGAGTAGCTAGTGGGTTTGAACCGCCAGCCTTCTGGTTAGCCGTCCGGTGCCTTAGGCACTATGCTACTACAGCTTTGCCAACACCACAATTCAAAAGCATCAATTATTCTGCAGTTTTCCTTGTTCACTGTCCAGCTCTCACATGCATATGAAGCAACTGAAAATACCATGGCTTGGGTCAGGCACACCCTAGTCTTCAAAGTGACATCACTCCTCCTAAACACTTTAAAGGTCCTTTTGCAGCAGATTTGCCCAGTGCAATATGTCATTCGATTTCTTGATTGCTGCTTCCGTGGAGCTTGATTGTGGATCCAAATAAAATAAAATCCTTGATAACTTCAATCTTGTTGCTCATTGGTCCAGTTGTGAGAATTTTTGTTTTAATTATGTTGAGGTATAATCCATACTACAGGCTGTAGTCTTTGATCTTCATCAGAAATGCTTCAAATCTTCTTCATTTTCAGCAAGCAAGATTATATCATCAGCATATCACTGGTTGATGATGGTTCTTCCTCTCATCCTGATGCCTCTTTCTTCTTGATACAATCTAGCTTCTCTGATTAGTTGCTGAACATACAGATTGAATAAATATGGTGAAAAGATACAACCCTGACACACACCTTTCCTGATTTAAAACCATGCAGTGTCACACTCTTCTGTTCAAAAGACTGCCTCTTAGTCTATGTGAAGTTCCTCATGAGCACCATTATATGTTCTGGAATTCTCATCTTTGCAGTGTTATCCATAATTTGTTATGATACACACAGTCAAATACTTTTGCATAGTCAATTAAACATAAGTAAACATCTTTCTGGTATTCTTTGCTTTCAGCCAAAATTCATCTCACATCAGCTATGACATATCTCTTTCCACATTCTCTTCCAAATTTGGTTTGGATTTCTAGAAGTTCCCTGTCAGTGTATTGATGCAACCATTTTAAAATAATTGCTTTCAGCAAAATTTTACTTGTGTGTGATATTAACCTAGTGGTGGGGGAAAAAAAAAACACCTCACAGCCATCAAGTTGATTTTGACTCATAGCCACCTCTTCTTGGGTTTCTGAGGTGATATCTCTGCAGAAGTAGATTGCCCAGTCTTCCTTCCGAGGAGTGGCTGGTGGGTTTGAAACGCCAGCCTTCTGGTTAGCAGTCAAATGCTTTAGGTACTAATATTTTCTTTGGAGCAAACAGTAGTAACATTGTGTAGAAAAGTATTCAAGAATATAGTTTAGAAAATGTAAACAAAATTTAAATAACACTCAACTCTTGCATGAGAAATATGATTTTAAAAAATTGCTATAGTTGTATATTGATAGATATTTCTAAGTTGCTTGAAAATCATAAATTTAAGCCTTGAGTATTTATAACAAATATAAAATTCTTAGAAAGTAAATCAAGCTATAATTTAATAAATAATATTCTCTATATATTTAAAAAAAACTTTGGATATTGGGGCTTGGAATAGGAATATTTTATAAATAGTAGCAATGATTTTAGCATCTAGGGACTCACTAAGGGGCAGAATTAAAACAAAAGGGAACACAAAAAATAAATAGACTAAATGTAAGTGAATTAACAAATGTGGATTAGGCATTGATGACCTAGAATATCATAGTTTCATCTTATAAAGAACTGCACATGAGGCAAAAACATATCTTAGATATATTGTAAGTGTGAGGAATGGTATGTTTTTATATGTTTAATTTGACTAATGTATATGTAAAAACCGAGCTTTGGAAAAGCAAAATGTATATATTACACTGTTACTATAAAAATATATATATATACATATATATATATATATACATACATACACACACACATATATATAAATGTATATATTTATTCTGATACTATTAATACTTATATGAAAATATATTTGTCTATAAGAGGATTAAATATTTCTTTCTAAAACTCTATTATGCAAAGAGAAATTGCAAGAAAATTTAAATAAAATAAAATAAGCATTATTTAAAAGATGCATGCTTATCTAATAGGAAAGTATTACTCAAAAATTAGTATAATGAATTAATATAATGAATAAATAATGAAAGAAATTATCTAAATAAAATACAAACTTACAAAGAATGCATTCTTCATAACTATAAAATCAAAATAACTAGAAATAAATAACATACATGAAGGAACTATGTGAGAAAAGGTATAAACTCATTGAAAAACAAAATACAAATAAATTGAGAAAGAAACATATTTCTTAATGCAAAATATTCTAATTCATTTATTCACTCATTAATCAAACTTTTATTAAGAATATATTCAATAAAAGGCATGTTGCTGTATTTGTTGGGTGCTGTCCAGTTGGTTCTGACTCTTTGTGACCCTGTGTACAGCAGAATGATACACTGCAGGGTCCTGCATCGTCCCTAGATCATTGCTGTGTTTGAACACATTTTTTCAGCCAATGTGTTAATCCATGTCATTGAGGGTCTTCCTCTTTTTTGCTACCTTCTACTTTACCAAGTATAAAAGGCATAACTGGGGATATAAAAAAGTCAAACTCACTGCCATGGATTTGGTCCCAACTCATAACGACCCCTCCTTGGGTTTCTGAGGCAGTATCACTATGGAAGTATATCACTCCATCTTCCTTTCAAGGAGTGACCTGTAGGTTTGAGCCACCACCCATCTGGTTAGCAGTCAAATGCCTAGGCACTATGCCACCAGAGCTCCTAACTGGGGATATAGCCATAAACAAAACTGACAAAATTACCCTCATGAAATGTATATTTTAAGTATGATATACAAAAAAAATAATCTTAGAAATATATTTGTTGGATGATGGTGATAATTGTGATGGTGTACAATTAAAAAAAAATAGGTTAAGTGATATAAGGAGTGATTGGGGATAGAGTAGAGGTTGACTCATTTTTATTTGGGAAAGCTGGAGAATGCTCCTTCAACAGGGTGATTTTTGAGCAAAGGGTTGTTAGGATTGAATTATGCTCCCCCCAAAAAATATGCTGTAAATCTTAACCTCTAGATCTCTGGTTATAATCTTATTTGGGAATGGTTTCCTTTAAGATGTTAATGAGGCAGGATTTGTGTCAGGTGTGTCTTAAGTCAATCTCTTTTGATATATAAAATAGATTAAACAAGTAAGCAAAAGAAGCAGAGGTAGGGAAGATTGATGCCAAGACATGAAGAGATCTCCAAGGAACCAGGAAACACATGCTGAAAGACAAGGAGTATCTCCTATAGCCAATAGAGAGAGATAGCCTTCTCCCAGAGGTGGCACCCGATTTCAGATTTCTAGCCTCCTAAACTGTGAGAAAATAAATTTTGTTTGTTAAAGCCTTCCACTTGTGGCATTTCTGTTACAGCAGCACTAGAAAATCAAAAAGGAAAAACATGATCAGCCTTTCTCAAGCTGAAAGAACTGAATAAAAACTCGAGCCTGGAGTTGCAATATTGAAGAATTCTATGGGCAAAATATTGAATGACACAAAAAGCATCTAAAGAAGATGGAAGGAATACACAGAGTGACTGTGCCAAAAAGATGTGGTTGACATTCAACCATTTCTGGAGGTAACATATGATCAAGAACTAGTAGTATTTCAGGAAGAAGTCCAAACTGTACTGAAGGCACTGGTGAAAACAAGGCTCTGGGAGTTGATGGAATACCAACTGAGATGTTTCAACAGACAGATGCAATGCTATAAATACTCAGTCGTCTATGCCAGGAAATTTGGATGACAATTACCTGGCCAACTCACTAGAAAAGATCGATATTTGTGCCAATTCCAAAGAAAGATGATCCAACAGAACATGGAAATTGTCAAACAATATCATTAATATCATACACAGGTAAAATTTTTTTGAAAGCAGTTTTTTTTTTAATTTTATTTTGATTTGGGTGAAGATTTACAGCGTAAATCCACTTTTCATACAGCACTTCACATAATATACTTTGTCTCATGTCATTGACCAAAATTTACAATGCA
>NW_006921792.1:5702494-5718691 GCF_000298275.1 Orycteropus afer afer | reverse complement strand
TGCTAATTGGGGTTTAGTCCAATTCTGTATCCTTCCCTTCAAGGCTCAGGGGTCCACTATTATCTTCTGTGTCTGTGTTAATTGGTTTCCCTTTTCTTTGTTAAAGAGGGTCTGTGCAATCCTTTGCCTAGTCCACCATCTTGCCCAAAAACATGAAAATAGTTTTTAAAAAAGGAAAAGTTTGCAGCAGTACATCAATAGGGAGCTGCTGGAACTTCAAGTTAGATTCAGAAGGGGAATGAGGGAATATCCTTT
This sequence comes from Orycteropus afer afer, assembly GCF_000298275.1. Classification (NCBI taxonomy): domain Eukaryota; kingdom Metazoa; phylum Chordata; class Mammalia; order Tubulidentata; family Orycteropodidae; genus Orycteropus; species Orycteropus afer. The sequence goes on along the minus strand of NW_006921792.1, from coordinate 5,718,436 downwards.
TTGAAGTCATGTGGATCTTGACTGAAAGCAAAGAATACCAGATAGATGTTTACTTGTGTTTTATTGGCTATGCAGAGTCATTAGACTGTGTGAATCATTGAAAAATATGGATTCAATTGTGTGGATCATTGAAAATTATGGATAACACTATGAAGAATGGGAATTCCGGAACACTTAATTGTGCTGAAGAGGAATTTGTACATACCCCACAAAGTAGTCAGGCAAACAGAAGGGGACACTTCATGGTATTAAATCAGGAGAGGAGTGATGTGCATCAGGGTTGTATCCTTTCACCATACAATCTGTACTCTGGGCAAATAACCTGAGAAGCTGGACTATATGAAGAAGAATATGGCATCAGAATTGGAGGAAGACTCCCTAACAACCTGCAATACACAGATGACACAACCTTGTTTGCTGAAAGTGAAGATGAATTGAAGCACTTACTGATGAAGATAAAAATCTACAACTTTCAGTTTGGATTACACCTCAACATAAAGAAAATAAAAATCCTTGCAATTGGACCAATAAGCAACATCTTGATAAACGGAGAAAAGATTGAAGTTGTCAAGATTTCATTTTATTTGGCTCCACAATCAACACCCATGGAGGCACAAGTTAAGAAATCAAACAAGGTATTGCACTGGGTAAATATGCTGCAAAATACCTCTGTTAAGTGTATAAGAGGAACAATGTTCATTTGGAAGACTAAGGTGCGCCTGACCCCAAGCCATGGTATTTTCAATTGTGTCACGTTTGTGGAAGATGGTCAACAAACAAGGAAGACCACAGAAGAACTGATGCATTTGAATTATGGTGTTGACAAAGAATATTGAATATACCATGGACTGCTAGAAGAATGAACAAATTTCTCTTGGAAAATGTACAGACAGGATGCTCCTTAGGAGTGAAAATGGTGAGACTTCATCTCACGTATTTTGATCATCAAGAGAAACCAGTCCCTGGAAAAGGATACCATGCTTGGTAAAGTAGAGGGTCATCAAAAAAGAGGAAGACCTACAAAGAGTTGGAAAGACACATGGCTGCAATAATGGACTCAAGCATAGCAACCCCTGTAAGGATGGCACAGTACCAGGCAGGTTTTAATTCTGTTGTACACAGGGTTGCTATGAGTCCACCTTGATACATCTAACAACATTGAAGATAAGTAAGACAGCAGGGTTTCAGGACCAATAAATAATGTGTCAGAAGTATATTTGGAAGGTTGTGTGAAAGCCAAGGTTGGCCAGAATGGCCAAATGTGAGTGAGCTAGTGGAAATGGGGAAAGTGATGAGGTAAAATTGTTGGTGCTTTTGAAAGCTTGGAGAACTTCATAAGCCATAACAGTGCACCAAATGTGGATTGAAAATGCTCCAAGGGAAGCCTCTATTTATATTTCAAGGAGCAGGAAAGAATGTCCTCATGGAACAGAAAAAAGGTGAAATCTTGTATTCCCTTCTACTTTTGTTCCCAGGAAAACCTTATTCCTTAAGAAGAGAAAGAGATGAATGCATAACAATTGGAAAGGAAGAAGTAAAACTATCAATATGTACAGATGAATTGATATTATATGTAAAAAAAACCTAAACTTACCAAAAAAATAAACAAAAAAATCACTAGAATTGCCAAGCTAATTTAGAAAAGACTCAGGACAAAAAATCAACATGAAAAACTCAATTGTAAAATATATATTAAAAATGAAGTATAAATACAAGATAAATTGAAAAAATCATTTACAATAGCATCAGAAATAATAAACACAAGGAATAAATCTATTGGAAAATGACTAAGACTTCTACACAGAAAATAACAATCACAGTTTACAGAAATTCAAAATTTAAAATGAAGATTTATAACATGTGCAACATTGAAAAGGCTCAATATTTTGCCCAAATTTATGTATAGATTCAAACAATCCCCAACAAAATCCAAGAAGTCCTTCCTTTACAGAAGATTACAAGATTATACTTTATGAAATAAAGAGTTAAAGCTAGTTTTACAATGCTATAGAGTTGGAAAACATATTACACTAGATTTTAAGAATCACTCTCAAGCTCTGGTAATCAAGATAATGTAGAATTAAGAAAGGACAGATAGATCAAAGGAACATAACAGAGGTTCCAGAGATACATCATATATATAATATTCTATTCCCTCCATGCACAAATATTAATATTCAATGGATCATGTATCAAATGTGAAAGTTAGAATTATAAATCTTAGAAATGAATCAGGAGGACCTCTTACTGCCCTGGGGTATCAAAGATATCTAAGATAGGACACAAAAAGCAGTAGTCAAAAAAGAAGTATAAACATTTTACTGAACTTCAACAAAATTCAAAACATATATGCTTATCAAAAAACAGCAATAAAAAAACATATTTTTTTTTATACAAGTCATATGTATCAGTGTGGAGGTCAATCACAGCCTGTAAGAAAATGGATATATGTGCATATATATACATATATATATATATAATCATCTTATAAGGAGCTCTGGTAGCATAGTGCCTAAGGCACTTGATTGCTATCCAGAAGGCTGGCAGTTCAAACCCACCAGCCACTCCTCGAAAGGAAGGTTGGGCAATCTACTTCCATGGTGATACAGCCTTGGAAACCCAAGGAGGGGTCGCTATGACTCAGGGCTGACTAGACAGCAAACAACAACAACAACAATCTTCTTATAAATACTTTGTATGGAAATCATATTTAAAAATTTTACAAAACACCAGTGAAGAGTCCAATGATCAATTTATTTTTAATGGGTACAAGAACTAAAGATAGTTCACAGAAGATAATATATGAATATCCAATAAGCATATAATTAGGTAAATGTAAATTAAAACCAAAATAAGATAATGTTTAAAATCACTAGAATGATTACAGTCATAAAGATTCTCAAAACCAACACTGGTAGGTAGGAAATGGAACAAAAAGAACACTATTACTTGCTTATGTAAGAGTAAAATGGTTCCATCTCTTGAAAGAACGACTTGGACTCTGGTAGTGTAGTGCCTAAGGCACTTGACTGCTAACCAGAAGGCTGGCGGTTCAAACCCACCAGCCATTTCTTGGAAGGAAGGTTGAGCAATCTACTTCTGTAGTGTTACTACCTTGGAAACCCAAGGAGGGGTTGCTGTGAGATGGTTCGGACTCGATGGCAATGAGTATAAAGTTAAACATACATTTACCTCAAGTTATGGATTGAATTGCATCTCCCCAATATATGTGTCAACTTGGCTAAGCTATGTTTCTCAGTTTTATGTAAATCATGCATTTTGTGGTGTGATGTAATTATCCTGTGTTATAAATCTTAACCCCTATGATGTTAATGAGGCAGATTTAGAGGCAGTTGTCAATGAGGCAGTATACAGTCTACAGGATTAGGTTGTATCTTGAGTCAACTTTTTTTAAAGTTTTTATTGTGATTTGGGTGCAAATTTACAAAGCAGATTCATTTTACTCTCAGCTTTTCATACATATTTTGTTTCACAGCACAAATTACAAACCCAACATTAAACAGCTTTCCTCCCATCTCCTGCCTGTAATTATGCCTTCCCTGTGTCCTTATTATCTATGCATTTCTGTTTGTCCAACTTTCTCCCTCTGCAAATGCTGCCCTTCTGATCTCTCAAGGTTGATTAATCTAAGTGGTACCTCTTCCTGGAGCAGGTGGGTGAGCCCTCCTGGGATAGATGTTCTGCTTGTAGGCCTTTCTGCTCTTTGGCTGGAAGCTAATTCACAGAAGTGAGTCCAATTCCAAGCCTGAAGGATAACCCAGGGCCATAGTCTATATGATTTCTCCAGTCTCCATTTAGCCAGTTATTCTGGTCATTTTTATTATTATTATTATTTTCCACATTTTCCTCCCACTCTACCCAGTATCTCCAATTTTGATCCCTTTCTAAATCGTTGGCTTTGGTAGCCAGGCACTATCTATCTTTTCTGGGATCAGAGTCTTGAAGACTGAGGTTCTTATAGTCCATCGGACCCTTGGACTAATTATGTCCATAAGCCTCTGATTTTCTTCATACTTCTTTGCTCCAGATTAGAGACCTACTTGAAAGCTTTAGAGATCCCAGTCACTACTCACCAAAGTAGAATGTTGAACAAGATTTTTATGTCCTATGATGGGGCAATTAAGTTTAATGTCCCCTAAGACTATGGTCCTTAGCCTGCAGGCCTGATGACTCACTCCCTCAAGATGCTTGGTTGTTGCTGAGAAGGTATTCCAACCTTGTCCCATTAATTCTTTAATGTATATGGGTATTCTTTTAGGACAAATACACACGTAGAAATATTATCCTTGAATTGAAATGAGTCCATTTATTTTGAGATATAAAAGAACTTAGACATGCGAGGAGAGTTGGAGGTGTCTACTATGTCTACTATCACCAAGAAAGAATTGCTGGGAGCAGAGTGTATCCTTTGGACCATGTTCCCTGTGTTGATAACCTCCTATATCTATGGGAAGATTGATGCCAAGACATATGGAGATCTCCAAGGAATGTCAGGCTCACAGATGTTGAAACAAGACCAGGACCTTCCCCCAGAGCTGGCAAAGAGATAAACCCCCCCTAGAATTGGCACCTGGGATTTGGACTTCTCGCTTCATAAATTGTGAGAGAATAAATTTCTGTTTAAGCAGCTCAACTGCTATAGCAGCACAAAATAGCTAAGGCACCCTATGACTCAGCAACTCCACAGCTAGGTATTTACCTAATGAATGTGAAATACGTGTTCCTGAAAAGACAGGTGCAATATTGTTCGCAAATCTTATTCATAATATTCCAAAAAAGAAAGCAAAACAAATGTCCATTACTAAGGGAATGTATAAACAATCTTGTATATCTATACAATGGAATGCTAGTCAGCAGTAAAAAAAAAAAAAAAAAAAAATGTTTCTTGAAATAATATAAATGAGTTTTTAAAATATAGTGAGCAAAAATTGCCAGATGCATTCCATTTAAGTAATATCCAAGAATAGGTAAAAATAACCAGAAATTAGTTGCTTTAAGGCAGAGTAGGTGGCTACTTTTGAATTAATATAAAGGGAGCATGAGGAAATATTCTGGGAAATGGATGTGTTTGATATCTTAGTTGAGATATTGCAGAGGTGATTGCAGAGGTTCAATTGTCAAAAGACAAGTGAATACTCAAGGGTTATTCATTTTATCATATGTAAGTAATACTTCAAAAAGCAAATAATAAGTGAAAATTTCTCAGATTATATCATTCAGAACACTGTTTGCAAAATATAAACACTGTATTTAAGTGGCATACTAAGGAAGGAGAAGAAATGGGAGTCATATGTATCAGTATGGAGGTTTGTTATATTCATAATATTATTTGGATTTCTGTATTAAAGGAGAAAAAGAAAAGAGAGAGTGAACTGACTACTAGTCAGTTCTACTGTTGTTAAATCTAAGCAGATAATGTATCCTCTGTTTTCTTGTAGCCGGGTCAGAGAGTATTAATAAAAGTTGCACCTTAGTAACCTTTCAATGCATAAAGCCCAAGCTGGAGCAAAATTATTATTGTAAAATTTTTATCAAAAATTAGAGAGTTTTAAGAAATGCTAAATGAGAAAAATCAGAAGAAGAATAATAGAAGGAGAAAGACAAGAAGCTGCTTGAATAAGTAGAAAAAAATACAAGAACCAGAAGAAAGAGTTCAAAAAATTAATAAATTCTTTAAAATTCAAATGCTTTAAATGATGTTTCACTGAAAAAGCCTATGAAGTTCCATTACTGCTCAAGTAGCAGTAAGCAAACCTAACTTTGAGCAGCTCTGGTAGTGTAGTGCTTGAGGCACTTGACTCCTAACCAGAAGGCTGGCGGTTCAAACCCAACTTCCTTGGATGGAAGGTTGGGCAATCTCTTTCCATAGTGATACTGCCTCGGAAACACAAGGAGGGGTCACTATGAGTCAGGTCTGACTCGACTGCACATAACAACAACTTTGAGCAATAATAAGGTCAAGAAAACAAGAAGCTAGAAATACAAGAATACCAGCTACTGTAATACCATGTATACTACTGGAAGACAGTATCATCAACTCTTTTTAGAAAGGTTGTTGTTTTGCTTTTCTAATACCAAAATGCACATTAAAGTAAATAGAATTTGGTGAAATTCTCTCCTCTCTATCAAAGAGACATCAATGTTAATTATAGCTTTCAGCCTTGGTCTAAAATTCTGGGAGCTCTGGTGGCATAGTGCCTAAAGCATTTGACTGCTAACCAGAAGGCTGGCAGTTCAAACCCACCAGCCACTCCCTGGAAGGAAGATTGGTAAATCTACTTCTGTGGAGATACTGCCTCAGAAACCCAAGGAAGGGCCACTATGAGTCTGGATACTTTAAATAAAGATGGAAAGAGCATTCATTGAAGTACAGACCTGATTCAACTACTTAGCTCTTTGTATTTCCTTTCTTCCCATATGTACTTAATAAACCCCTTCATCGGCGATTTCCTGTATTCTCCTTTTCTCACAACTTAAAGGGTATAATGAATATATCATTTCCAAGAGAATACACATGGTAAGGACTGACACAGTTAGTGAAGGAGAGCAGAAGAAAATTCAAAAGTACCCTTTCATTTTTGCCTTGCATTTGTCCATTCTCTCAAGTCTAATCAAATAAAGATCAGTCTAGAGAACTTCTCCCACAAGGAGTTTCCTAACAACTACTCTTATCCTCTTAGTTGTATGTTGGGATGTGATCAATTTCAGTTTTCTTTTGCTTAACCCTATCTCAAGCTTTGTCCTCCAACCAAAAGAAAAAAAAAAAAAATACTTGTAACAAATTATGGAAAGAAAAGAGAGAGGAGCAAATGCTAACACAGGTCTCATTCACTATTCTCTCAGGAGAAATAAAAGTAATTGAGTTTTCAAAAAGGGAACATAAGAAGAATTAGGACTTTTGAATCTAATCAATGCCTATTACTATTCTAACAGTATTAGAATATACATGAGGTCCTACTGATTTTCCTAAATACATAAAAATTACAGAAATTTTCAACACCTTTCTTTAAACAAATCTTCATGTTTTCTCCTGCCAATTAAAGACAAATTAGGAATAATATTGTATTAATTTCGTGTGGCGATTGTAACAAATCACATGGATTTATTCTCTCAAGTTCAACATCAGTTTCTCCAGGCAAAAGTCAAGGTGTTTATTGGGTCATACTCCCTAAAGGCTCCGGGGAGAATCTAATCCTTACTTCTTCCAGCATTCCTTGGCTTGTGGCCAATCATTACAATCTCTGCTTCCAAAGTAGCAGTGACTTCTCTTCTTCTTTCTGTGTCAAATCTCCTTTCCCTTCCTCTTGTAAAGATACTTGTGGCTGCATTTAGGCACCACCCAGATAATCTGGAATAATCACCCCATCTTCCTAAAACTTCCTGCCATAGAAAGTAATATACACAATTTCTAGGGATTGGGTTATGCATGTATTTTGATGGTCCATTATTCATTGGGCAATCTACTTCTGTAGTGATACTGCCTTGGAAACCCCAGGAGGTCTCACTATGAGATGGATCCAACACTGCAGGAGTGAGTTTTTGTGAGTAGTGCCATAGAGTCAATTCCTTCTGCCTTCTATAGGGTTTTCAGTGGCTGTGATCTGGTGGAGTGGGCCCTAGTTACACAATGGTTAAGCACTGGGCTGTTAACCTAAAGGTCACCTGATAGTTGAAACTCACCAGTGGCTCCATGGGTGAAAAGATCTTGTGATCTGTTCTCATGAAGATAATAACCTAGGAAATTCTATGACACAGTTCTATTCTGATCTGTAGAGACACTTATGAGTTTGAATTTACTTTACAGTAGATAACAACAATCCTACAGAAAGAGATTGCCAACCTTTCTTCCAAGTTACTGCTGTGGATTCCAACCGCCAACATTTTGATTGTGACTTTTAGTTGCTGAGCACACTCCCAGGGACCCATAATCATATTTACGAAAGGTACCTTTAACAAAGTACAAGTAACGATGATGGGAAGAAAAAGATGAACAAATGATGGATAATATTTTAACAACAACAACAAAAAAAGCAAACTCACTGCATTCAAGTTGATTTGACTCATAGCAACCACTCTTTAGTTTTCTGAGGCAGTATCTCCAAAGATGTAGATTGCTCAATCTTCCTTCTGGGGAGTAGCTTGTGGGTTTGAACCAGCAGCCTTCTGGTTAGCAGTCAAATGCCTTAGGCACTACACTACCAGAGCTCCCCATTTTAACTTGTTGTTATGTGCCGTGGAGTCACAGCGACCACTCCTTGGGTTTCCGAGGTAGTATCACTACGGAAGTAGATTGCCCCATGTTCCTTCTGAGGAGTGGCTGGTGGGTTTGAACCACCAGCCTTCTGGTTAGCAGTCAAGTGCCTTAGCCACTAGGCTATCAGAGCTCCCATTTTAACTACTAATATTAAATTAAGCTCTGGTAGTATAGTGCCTAAGGCACTTGACTGCTAACCAGAAGGCTGGCTGTTCAAACCCACCAGCCACTCCTTGGAAGGAAGATGGGGCTATCTACTTCCATACTGATACTGCCTCAGAAACCCAAAGGGGTCGCTATGAGTCAGGTATGACTCCACAGCACATAACAACAACAACATTAAATTAAGCTATTCAAAATGCTGTAAATGAAAAGATTCTTGTTTCAACTTTAATGTTTATCTTGTTTAATGAAATATTAAGAAAGGTGAAAGTGAAAGTTTGTGGGTTTTTTTTTTTTCCTATTTGCAAACAATAAATGTAGGACTTATGGTTGATTAATGGTATCATAAAGACCTCTGGTGGCAGAGTGCCTAAGGTATTTGACTGCTAACCAGAAGGTCAGTGGCTCAAATCCACCAGCAGCTCCATGGAAGAAAGATGGGACAATCTACTTCCAGAAAGATTCACTCCCTTGGCAACTCAATGGAGTGAATCCTGTGAGTCAGGATTGCCTGGATGGTTTTGTTTTGGAATGGTATTATATACCAAGACTTAAATCTGAAAATAGACTTTATTTAATTTCAACATTAGAAGCAGATTAGGAAAAATACACTGAATATATTTTTGTTATAACAGTTCTATCAAAAGATTTGTAAATATTTAAATGACATTCCAACACTCCAGTCTTTTAGCTCAAATTTTAGCAACATATTTTTACATTGATGATCATAATATAAAAAAATATTCAGTGTGATTAGAACAAAATGATAATGAAACTCCAAATCTGAATATGAAATGGAACATCATAACTAAATACTGGCATTAGGCCCAATCTATCTGAAAAAGATTTCAACTAGCAAGTAAGCTATAATTTTCTCCTCCAGAGAGATTCTTACTTCTTTATTTTAGATTTCTATAAAGTGAAATAATCATAAATGTTACAGAGTTTTGGAATATAATGTGGGTTTTTATAAAGAAACCTTAGGAAGTTTTAAGATACATTGCATTTTACAGGCTAGTTAGAATTATTATTAGCCATTTCTAGTGAAATCTAAAGGAAGATAATAGATGAGGATTACAGTCTGCATAAGTAGTTACGTGGTAATGGAAAAGCTGCTAGAAATTAGCTCATTTGGATAGCTCCTGTTTAAAAACTTTGTTAGTAAAATTGTTGTGTCATATCATATACTAAGAATTATATAATAATCATAAATTTAAAAGCTTGATGAGGTTTAGAGTCAGAAACTAGACTTTTTTCCTTAAAACAATAATAATAATAATAATTTATTCCTCTAAGAAATTTTATAATGAAATTGGGGATAAAGAGTTTATCTAGTAGCAGCTTTCACTTTTGAAGAATGAACTTAATGACATTTCATTAGATTTTTAACATATATTTTGATATGTTAAGAATTTTTAAGAGAAAACATGGCAATTAGCTGTGTCTATAAAAGTTGTAGCATATAACTTAAAAAGATATGTATGTACTCAAAATATCAGTTTTATAGATTTCATTTACTTTTGAAGCTCAAAGATTAGCAGCTTCTACAACCAATGGCTAGACATTGTCTTTTATCACAGTTTTTTATTCAATAAATACTTATTTGCTTCTGCTGGATATGCAAAGATGAGTGTGCTCACCCGCCCCCTAAAGTTAATAAAATAGTGAGATGAGAGCTAAGATACAATACTAAGTAACTATGCTAATTTACAAGGATGATACACAGCTCTATAAAAGTCAGAAGAAAGGAGATTTTTTGGCCAGCAAAGAGCAAAATTTCCAGAATCAGAAAGAAAAGGTTAAATGCCTACTAATATTCACATCACTTTTTTGTCTCAATTTTAGTTTCTATATCTTCTAGAATAAGATCGTTAGCATGCTTCCTGGAAGATGAAAGCTCATCTCACTGCCTTTGAGTGGATTCCAACTCATAGCGACCCCTCCTTGGGTTTCTGAGGTGGAATCTCTTCAGAAATAGATTGCCCAGTCTTCCTTCCAAAGAGTGGCTGGTGGATTTGAAATGTCAGCCTTCTGGTTAGCAGTCATATGTCTCAGGCACTACACTACCAGAGAAGATGCTACAAAATTCCTGATTTTTTTTTTTTTTTTTTTGGTAGAAAAATCAGTCATTGGACATGTTATCTTCTTTTATATTACTCTTGGAAATACCTGAGAGAGAAAAAATATGTAATACAAAACCAGATATTTGGCATTCAAAAATCACAGAAAGCTTACATTTTTCCTACTACACTGTTTAAGATTGATTGCTAAGCATTTTTCACTCTGTGCTACTACACTTGAAAAATACGTACTTTAAAAAACAGGAAGAAATGAGTTCACTGACAGAGTCATAAAGTTTGTTTATTACTAAGCTTTTTGAGGAATAATTTACATACAATAAAATACATTTATTTTAAATGTATAGTCTGATGAGTTTTTACAAATGTGTACACCAAAGTGGTCACATAGTTAAAATATAGAACATATCTATCACCAACTAAGGTGTGCCTAACCCAAGCCATGGTATTTTCAATCACCTCATATACATCTCAAAGCTGAACAATGAATAAGGAAGACCGAAGAAGGATTGATGCTTTTGAGTTGTGGTGTTGGGGAAGAAAACTGAACATGCCATGGACTGCTAAAAGAACTAAAAAATCTGTTCAGGAATAAGTGGGGCCAGAATGCTCCTTGGAAGGGAGAATGGCCAGACTTTGTCCCACTTGTTTTGGACATGTAGTCAGAAAGGACCATTCCCTGAGATTGATATCATTCTTGGTAAAGTGGAGGGTCAACAAAAAAGGGGAAGGCCCTCAACAAGATGGTTTGACAAAGTGGCTGCAAAGATGGGCTCAGGTATTGCAAGGATAATGAGGCTGGCACAGGACTGGGCAGTGTTTTGTTCTGCTGTGCATAGGGTTGCTATGAGTTGGTGCCGATTCGATGACACCTAACAAAAATAATAACATCACCCCAAAAAGTATCAGGCAAGTACTGTATATGTCCAGTTCTATTGCTTTGGCATAAAACACAATATCATCACTGGGTGAAATGTAAAGGTATGCAAAATGTTCCCAAAAGTGTTTTTTTTTTTTTTTTTTTTTTTTCCTTTATATTTCTACCAGCATAGTATGAGAGTTCAGTTTTTCTATATCTTCACTAATGCTTGCTATTGTCAATAATTTTAATTTTATGTGTTTTCATAAATGTATGGTAGCAAAATATTACAGTCCATTGGGTAACTAATTATGTTGAACATCTTTTCATGCACCAAAGGCCACATATACTGCTTTATTTGTTAAATATTTTTTTGAACTTTTTCTCATTTTTATTGAGTTCTTTATTTTCTTATTACTATGCCACTCCTCGGAAGGAAGGTTGGGCATTCCTACTTCCATAGTGATACTGCCTCGGAAACCCAAGGAGGGGTCGCTATGAGTTGGGGCCGACTCGATGGCAAATAACAACAACAACAACAATATTATAATAGCATATATATATTTTTTTGGTATATATTCCTATGTCAAATATGTTTACTGTGAATATTTTCTCACAGTGTTTACCGTCCTTTTTCATTGTCTTAAAGTCATTTTTGAAGAGCTGTTGTTATGTTATTGTTAGTTATCATCAAGTCAGTTCCAACTCATAACCTTATGCATGAAAGAACAAAATATTGTCTCCTGCACCATTCTCACAATCATTTCTTTGGTTGAGTTCATTGTTGAGCCAATCTGTCTATCCTTCTCCTTGAGGGTCTTTCTCATTCTCACTGACCCTCTAATTTACCTGGCATGATGTCCTTTTCCAGGGACTAGTCAGTCCTTCCTGGTAGCATGTCCAAAGTACATATGATGAAGTTTCTCCATCCTTCCTTCTAAGGAGCATTATGACTGTACTTCTTTAAAAATAGATTAGTTTGTAAAAAGAACAAACATGTTTTGAAAAGTACAAAGATTTAATTTTGAAGAGATCCAATTTGTTAATTTGTCTTTCATGGTTTATATACTAATAAATTTTTGTCTCCCATAAGTTTGTGAATATTTTTCCTAGTTTCCTTTACAAATTTTTTAATATTAGCTTTTAATTTAGGCCTGTGATTCATTTTAAGTAAAGTTATTTTTTTAATATGAGGGAAGAGTTTCAAGAATTTTTTTTTCCAGTTTTCCATTTTTTTTTTTTCCAATTTTCCATATCATTTGAACTGCTATTGAAATTTTGGTCAAAAATCTGTTCACCATATATATATAATTTTGTTTCTAGGACCTCTATTTTTGAATTTATGTGCATATGTTTATTTTTGTTAGTACCATACTCTTGATTATGGTAATTTTTCAGTAAATTTTGAAATCATATAATCTAAATCCTCCAACTCTCCTCCAAGAATTTTTCATCAACTTGTTAATTTTAGAATCAACTTGTCATCTCTACCAAAAAAAAAAAAATAAAGACATGATTTTTATTAAGATTGTACTTAATTTACAATCTCATTTGAGTTAAATCAATACCTTAATATTATGGATTTCTCCAATATATAAACATACTATATTTCTTTTTTACTGGATCCTTGAATTTATCTATCAATGTTTGGTATTCTCAATGTGCAGGTCTTGCACGTGTTTTGTTAAATTTATCCCAAAATATTTCATGTTTTAGGATGCTATTGTAAAAGTATTTTTGGTTTTGTTTGTTAACTTCTAAATCTTTGTGACTAGTATATTTCACACTCTTCCTTGCAGGACTGATAGAGTTTATTTTGAAAGGCAGTTAAATTGTTGTCAGATAAACTGATTTGCATCTTGATTTTAAGCTTTGTTAAGGCAGGTTTATAGTAGCTTTATTTGGGGGCTAGTTTAATCCTACTAAGAGCTCTGGTGGTACAGTGAGTAATGCATTTGGCTGCCTACCAGAAGATTGGTGGCTCAAACCCATCAGCTTCTCTGAGAGAGGAAGATGAGGCAATCTACTTCCATAAAGATTTACAGCCTTGGGAAACCTATGGGATAATTCTACACTGCCCTATAGGTTTGCTAGGAGTAGGAAGTAACTCGATGACAGTGGGTTTGTTTTTTTCAAATTTGATCTTTAGTTTTCAGAATTTGAATTAATGACAAATTGTATTATTATGTTAAATTTGTCCTTGGTTTTGGAAAAAATATCCTAATGAAAAATACCCTAAAACTTAAGAATTTAGTAAAAATAATTAATTTTCCAATTTAGCTATTTTAAAATATCGTGGCAATATGTATAATTAAAAACTTTAAATACTGTGATGCAAGATTTAAAACCTAAACCTGCATGACATGTATGTTTGTTGCGATTGTACTTAAAACTACGTGTAATAATAATAACTATGGTAGGTTAGACAATTAAATATTTTCAAAGTCCTCTCTCTTTATCAACAAGTGGATTCTACATCCTCTCCCTTTGAATATGGACAGCATGTGACTTCTTTGGCTAATAAATTATGATAGAAGTTTTTTTTTGTTTTTTTTTTTCTTTTCTTGCAAGTTCTAGGTCAAGCCTCCAGGAGGTCTGAGAAATTGTACCTTAGTTCCTTGAATTCCTAATGTATTATGTAAAATACCAAAATACCCTGCTGGAGACACCCACATGGAGAGGTTTAGAGACTATATAGAGAATGAAAGTTTCCAGCTGAGTGTCTTTCTGCCAAAGCAACACAATTTTGAATGAAGATACCTTGTATCCTAACTGCCAGTAAAATTCCACATGAAATAGAAGAATTACACAGCCAAAGCCCAAGTATATAACCATGAGATCATGTGATATCATAAAATTGTTTTAAGTTACTAAGTTTTGAAATACCTTACTTGGAAGTTGCATGTGGAATTTTGCCATTGAAATACAAGAACACCAAAACATGGCATTTGCTTTATGATGGGTAAGGGTGGTTGTTGTCGTTGTTGTTAGGTGTTGTTGCGTCATCTCTGACCCATAATAACCCTACGTACAACAGAAGGAAACACTGTTCGGTCATGTGCCAGCCTCATGATCCTTGTTATACCTGAGCCGATCATTGCAGCCACTGTGTCAATCTATCTTGTTGAGGCCCTTCCCCTTTTTTGTTGACCTTCCAATTTACTGGAAGCTCTGGTGGTGTAGTGCTTAAGTCATCTGAATGATAACCAGGAGACTGGTTGTTCAAACCCAACAGCCACTCCTTAGAAAGAATATTGGGCAATCTACTTCCAAAGAGATACTGCCTGGGAAACCCAAGGAGGGGTTGCTATGAGTTGGGACTGACTGGAAGGCAGTGAGTTTGGTTTTGGTCCACTTTACCAAACATCATATCCTTCTCCATGGAATGGTCCCTTCTTACAACATGACCAAAGTAGGTGAAAAAAGTCTGGCCATTCTCGCTTCCAAGGAGCATTCTGGTGGCACTTCTTCTGGGATAGATTTGTATCTGGGATAGCCCTTTTCGTAGACCATGGTACTTTCAGTATTCTTTGCCAACACCACAACTCAAAAGTATCAACTCTTCTTCAATCTTCCTTATTTGTTTTCCAGCTCTCACATGTATATGAGGATATTGACAATACCATGGCTTGGGTTAGGCACACTTTAGTCTTCAATGAGACATCTTTGCTCTTCAGCACTTTAAAGAGGTCTTCTACAGCAGATTTGCCAAATGCAATACGTTATCTCATGTCCTGACTGCTGCTTCCATTAGTTTTGGTTGTAGAACCAAATAATCTGAAGTCTTTGACAACTTCAGTCTTTTCTCTATTTATCGTGATGTTGCTTATTGGTCCAGTTGGGAAGATTTTTGTTTTCTTTATATTGTTGTTTGTTGTTGTTGTTGTTATGTGCCGTTGAGTCGGCCCCAACTCATAGCGACCCCTCCTTGGGTTTCTGAGGCAGTATCACTACAGAAGTAGGATTGCCCAACCTTCCTTCCGAGGAGTGGCTGGTGGGTTTGAACAGCCAGCCTTCTGGTCAGCAGTCAAGTGCTTTAGCCACTATGCTGCCAGAGCTCCAAATCGCTTCTTGGCCTTTTGGCTAAGATCAAGTGTTCTTTATATTAAGGTATATAATCTATACTGCAGACTGTAGTTTTCAATCTTCATCAGTAAATGTTTCAAGACATCCTCATTTTCAACAAGCAAAGTTGTGTCATCTGCATATTGCAGATTGTTAATGAGTCTTCCTCCAATCTTGATGCCACACTCTTCTTCATATAGTCTAGTTTCTCAGATTATTTGCTCAGCATACAGATTGAATAAGTCTGTGAAAAGATACAACTCTGACACACTTCTTCCTGATTTTAAACCATACAGTATCCCCTTGTCACCTATTTGAATGACAGCCTCCTAGTCTATGGACTGGTTCTTCATGAGCACAATTAAGTGTCCTAGAATTCCCATTCTTCTCAGTCTTATTCATAATTTGTTATGATCCACACAATCTGATGTTTTTCATAGTCAATAAAACACAAATAAACATTGTGTTAGATTGGGTTCTCTAGAGAAACACACACACACACA
>NW_006921792.1:5662073-5689395 GCF_000298275.1 Orycteropus afer afer | reverse complement strand
GCTCACTCAAGGAAGTCTGTAGTTCGGAATGCCATTCTTCCAGATTGTCCTTGGAATATCATTGCAAGCAGGCCACACCCCTAGGGAAACTCCCCTTGGGCAGACCGGCCACTCAGAACTCAGTCATCTGATCCCATCATGGGAACAACCACCCACAACTGGGGTCCAGCCAAGTTGACATACAGCTCCAACTATCACAAACATCTTTCTGGTATTCTTTGCTTTCAGCCAAATTCCATCTTGCATTAGCACTGATATTCTTCATTCCACATCTTCTTCTGAATCCAGCTTGCATTTCTGGAAGTTCTCTGTCAATATACTGCTGCAACCATTTTTGAATTATCTTCAGTAAAATTTTGCTTAAAAATCTTACAGAAAAATCTTACTGCAAAGGGGTGTGGGTAGATATAATGACCCTTAAAATCACTTCTAGTGGAAGATGGAAGGGTATGGAAATTATTAGGGACAGCTTGAATGAAAGTGAAAATATTTTTATTAGAAACTAGAAAACCCCTATTATATAGAGATGGAAAATTTGGCGATATTTTAGCATCCAGTAATATATGAAATAAAATATGTAACTAATAAATTTTGCTGCTTTGACAAGTGAAATTTGCAGTTTGAGATTTCCATTTTCATCTAACTTCCAATGATAAAATATGAGATGAGAGAGTTGAATTAAAGAAGAAACTGCTCAATCTTCAACCAGAAATTAAAGCAGCTATAAAGAAAAAAGAAGAATATCATTAGGAGGGTTAGGAATGCTCACCATGATGGAGTGAGATGGGAGTAAAGAAAACAGACTGTAGTATTAATTAGAGTGGCTACTTTCATTTCTGAGAAGGTGAGAAATTAAGCAAAGCTTGAGGACAGAAATCTAGCCAAGCACCTATCTGGGAAAAAGCAGCTATAGTCAGAGGAATAGAGTGATGTCCCTAGGGCAAGACTGTACTTGGAATGTTAGAGGAACATCAAAGACCTAAGAGAATAAGGTGTAGGGTAGAAGGAGATGAGGTCTTCAGATAATGGGAGGTGGTCCATGCAATTCCTTTGGGACAATTTTAAGAAATTTGGCTGTGAACAAAATGGGAAGCCATTCAGTGTAGTGTTTTGATCAGATTTGAGTGACATGTTCTGACTTAGGTTTTAAAATATTCATTCTGGCTGCTGTATGGGTAATAGACAATAAAATTGCAAAGTAAATAGAGGACCCAGGTTAGAAGCAAGTAAGCTATCTAGGAGGCTATTGCAGTAATTCAGAAAAAAGATGATAACTACAATCTACTGGTAGTAGAAGGGGTAGTGCAAATTCAAATTCAAGTTATTAATATGTCTTAAAAGTAAGGTTAACATAATTTTCTGAAGACTTAGATGAAAAGAAAGGATGAGAGGGGAAAATAAAATGGTGAAGAATGACTTTGTGGATTATGGCCTAACAACTGAAAGGATAGAGTTGCCATTAACTGAGATGGGGAAGTGTATGATGGAGCACATTGGTATTGGGAGGGCAATGATAGTAGGATTTCAGATTTAGAAATGTTAACTTTGAAATGTCACTAAAATTTCAATTGGGAAGGTTAATGTTTGATAATCCGTAAGGCTTTGATTGATTATCTACCGAAGCACTTAACCACTAGTTACATGATGCTTAGATAGTAACCAGGAGATGTTTATTTTTCATTTTCCATGGCACTTAGCACTGAGCAGTTTACTTTCAAAGTAAGTTTTGAAAGTGAAGTGAATTTCAATACCATATTCAGTACTTTTTATCCTAATTATTCAGTCTATTTCTAAAATATACTAACCAATGACTACAAATCCCCAACCCACTGCCATCCAGTTGATTCTGACTCATAGCAAACCTCATTGGGTTTCCAAGGCGGTAAATATTTAAGGAAGTAGTTCACCTCATCTTCCTTCCTCAGAGTGGCTTGTGAGTTTGAATGGAGAACCTTCTGGCTAGCAGTAAGATATTTTAGGCACTGTGCTACTAGAGCTCCTTAACCAAAGACTATGTACTTTAAAACAAGGTTACAAGTATTTTTTAATCAGCTATAAGATGCAGTGATAAGGAACTCTGGTGTAGTGGATGAGGCATTTGGTTGCTAACCAGAAAGTCAGCAGTTCAAAGCCACCAGCAGCTCCTCAGAAGGCAGATGGGGTGATATACTTCTGTAATGATTTATAGCCTCGGAAATCCAGTGGAGGACTCTATGAGTCAGAATCGACTCCATGGCAGTGAGTTTGTTCTTTTTGGAAGATGCATTGCTAAAACAAAACAAAATAAACAAACAAACAAAAATAGCCTTTATAGTATAAAATATACAACAAAATATTGAGATCTAAGAGAATGCAAATGTTTTCTTTGGCTCTCAAGCTCTATTTTAATGAGTCAGGATAAATGTACGTAACAGTACTGAAAAGAATATCTTGTACATTTTTATTTTGTAAGGTTTATTCTCCATCCTTTGTTGTTCTTAAATAACTCTGTAATCATGCCAGAGAAGTTTTACTCTTGCATTTCTCAGAAATCTAAAGAAAATATATTATCGAAGCACATTTATATGAGACTACAAAAAGTAGACAAAGTATAATGCTACTTAAATTACTTGAGCACCTTTTGCTTCACTTCCTAGCTCCTGATGAAGACACTGTAATCCTGAATACGAAAATGGACTAATTATACCATCTGCAAATGAGGTATCAAAGCTAAAATTGTAGTGTAAAGTAAATGTAAACATTTTAAAATATGAATCTTTACATGTATATCCAAACACCTGCCTAGAATTTTTTCTCACTAAGTATATGGTCAGTAACTGCAACCCGGCAAAATGGCTCTCAGAGTCCATCCTGTTTAGCCAAGCTTGTAAGAACTACAAGCCATTTCCCTTACTTCCCATTATCACATATTCTCATGCTTCCACTGTCATGTACTAACCACCTTCCCTGTAATGTATTAACCCACTCTTAGAATAGTTTCAAGCCATTAAGCTTGATAAAGTCAGTGTCTTATAAAAGCATACAAAGGTGGTGCTGCTCAGCATTGCCCAGGGCCCACTCCTGATCTAGTCCTGGTGCCACCCTGTCTGAAACCAGTCACATAACCCCCATCCCCAATTCCTCAAATTCAGGTATAAGTATCTCTGTAAAGTGAGAGATGATTAATGATCATCTTGGATCCATTCCAGCCTGCTGCCGCTGCATGCTGAACTGCTAGCAATGCTTGTAAGCCTGCTTTCTTTGTCTTAATATTCCTCTCTCCCTCTTCTTTTGTTTCTATTCTGAATAAACGTTCATGTCTCTGACTATGCCTCCTGGGAAGTTTTTCAAACTTTTGCTACCTACTCAGGAGGAAGTTTTAACCTCCTTGTAAAATTCCCCTAATGCTAGTTGGGTTTTCTTTTTATTTTTTTTTCCCACTAACATTTTTGAAATTCTAACAGTATGTATTATCCCCCTACAATTACAGTCTCTTGGTCCAAAACCTTAAACTTTCTGAAGCAAAAATAACAACCCTTTTTTAATCCATTTGTGTATTTATTTAAAATATGATTTTGTCACACTTGACAACTTGTTAACAAAATGATAGTTTTCCCCTGATACAAAGTTTTAAAATCATATCAATTATCTACCATGTTGCTTACCATATCAGATTGTTTCATATCCTTTTTTTTTTTCATAGATACATATGTCAAAGTGCATCTCATTGTTTCAGCCTTCCTCTTCAATAGCTCCTTCCTATGTATCTTTCATCACAGAAACCAATCTGAGTGCATCCTCTAAGGTTGCATATTACATGAAAAGTATTGCAAATGGCTGTTTGTATTTGCTATTTAAAGAGATTAATTTTAGTTATCTACATAGCAAACTTGAATTGGCATACTACCTAACTAGGTGAATCTGTTTAGTAGAAATATAAAATATTTATATAAGTATATTTTTAGTAAAAACAAAAACAGCAGATCACATCAACAAAAGAAGTTCCTAAGTTACTTTATTTTCTATATACTTACTAGTCAAAAGATAAATATTTATAAAACAGAAAAAACACATTAAAACTGTTTTAAAGCTATGAGTTTGAAATTTCAAACAAAATGTAAAAAAGCACATTACAGAACACAATTATCATGTTTGACTGTTGATTTGTTGTTGTTGTTATGTGCCATCAAGTTGGCCCCAACTCATAGTGACCCCTCCTTGGGTTTCCTAGGCAGTATCACTACAGAAGTAGGTTGCCCAACTTTCCTTCCAAGCAGTGGCTGGTGGGTTTGAACTGCCAACCTTCTGGTTAGCAGTCAAGTGCCTTAGGCACTATGCTACCAGAGCTCCTTTGACTGTTGAGAGAGGTAGATTTTTGTATATACTCACTGCAATTGATTCAATTCTGACTCATAGTGACTCAATAGGACAGAGTAGAACTGCCCCATAGGATTACCAAGGCTATAAATCTTTACAGAAGCAAGCTACTTCATCTTTCTCCATGGAGCACCTTGTGGGTTCAAACCACAGAAAATAAACATATTTTCTCTGGAGTGTATGGTGGGTTTTTCTTGGTGTTTTTAATATTTATTGATGTTTATTTGCATTTTTTAAATATTTTTATGCTTATAATCATATAACTAAAAATAAAAGAATGAGGATAATTATAGCTAGCTAAAATAATTCCTGGCATGCACATATATAGGAGAGCTGGTGGCATAGTGCCTAAGGCATTTGATCGCTAACCAGAAGGCTGGCAGTTCAAACCCACCAGCCACTCCTCAGAAAGAAGACTGGGCAATCTACTTCCATAGAGATATGGCTTCAGACACCCAAGGAGGGGTCACTGTGAGTCAGAGTCGACTCAACAGCAGTGAGTTTTATATACCAAACATTCTAAAATAAAGGGAAGAAATATTATACTTATTTCTAACAAAAACAATTGTCAATGTCTTTATTATTTGTCAGTCATTCTGCTAATTTTATATTATAAACATTAATAAGAGCTCAGAAAAGAAGCTTGCTATATCCATGTAATTCTACTTAATATCACAGAATATAGGCTGAGGCATGAGTATGATGTTGGAAAGGACTGATGAGGTAGGGTTATTCATTCCAGCCAATCTAATGGAAGAGTCTTTTGGCCTGAGATTATGTTTCATAATCATAATGTTCTAGACAGGGAATCTGCAAATGCCAAGGAGAAGACAAGTAGGTGCTCTTCACAGGAATGATGATAGGTTTGAAATAATTAGACTATCAGATACCAGATTACTTTTTTTTTCCTTTCTAAAAAGTGATTTCTGAGCACTGTCCAAGAACTAAAACATCAAATATCTTGTCATAGATCTTGGGAATAGGCATTTCTAATAAAATCTATAGTAGTTTATTTTGCACACAAATATCAAGAAACCATCAAAGGTTTCTAAGCAAATGCACTACACTCTTGTCCATGTATTGTCTTTTTTTAAAAATCCATGTCATGTGAATTAAAAATAATTATAGAGGAAAAGTTGGGCATGGGAAGCTCAAATGATAGTCACAATAGTCCAGGTAAAGAGTAAGGATAAACTGTATTAAAATAGGGGACACTTATCACATTCTGATTTCATAGTGCTATATTGAACTCTGATCTGATGACATAACATGTGAGCACAATGAAATTACAAGCCTATAGGTAATGTATAATAAAGACTGATTAAAGTGTTTCTTAATGGTCTTCTGAAATGTCAAAACCAAAAACATGCTACCTAGGATAACGGCAACAAAAACATAGGCTAAATAAATATTTAAAAAAATCAATCAAGCAATCAATTAAAATCAACTTAATAGAGAGGAAAACAAAATAGGGTAAGATATAATCACAGAAAGTAAGGGTGTTTCCCCACAATGTAGGACCTCCAGTGTTGGTACCTGACTATGAAAGCATTGTCTAAATCTTCAGTCTAATGACAACTCTTGACAATTTGTATACTCTATCTATTTATCTATCATGGCAGGTTGATGCAGATCCTTCACAAGCATCCACTCATGCATAACAGTTACTCTTTCTATGATGAGGAAGACTTATAAAGTGATTTTCTTGAAAACTAAGTTTTGAATTTATGCCAGAGGTGGGGTGACCTCTAGATTCTGATAAGCATACCTGGCTTCAATACATTGCAAAACCAAATATATATATATTGTTGTTCTTATGTGCCATCGAGTCGGGCCAACTCATAGCAACCCCTCCTTGGGTTTCCAAGGCAGTAATACTACAGAAGTAGATTGCCCCATCTTCCTTCCGAGGAGTGGTTAGCAGTCAAGTGCCTTAGGCACTACGCCACCAGAGCTCCCATACACACATCCACACACATACGCACACACACACACACACATATTGTTGTTGTTGTTATGTGCCCTTGAGTCACCCTACTCATAGTGACTCCTCCTTGGGTTTCTGAGGCAGTATCACTACGGAAGTAGATTGCCCAACCTTCCTTCTGGAGGGTTTGAACCGCCAGCCTTCTTGTTAGCAGTCAAGTGCCTTAGGCACTATGCTACCAGAGCTCCTCTATATATGTGTGTGTGTGTGTGTATACACACATATACATATGAATATATGAGGGTTAATGTAAAAAAAAAAAAAAAAAAAGGTGTAAGAAAAGACCTGACCTCCTCTAACTTCACAGGGGGGACCATGTTCAAAGTTCACATCCTAAGGCTTATTCCTATGATGAAGAGTTCAAACATGCTACCATCCTCCAACCGTTTTACAAATTCTGACACCAACTGTCCCTCCCATGGAACTATCTTCTCTCCTGAGTTCCATGAGCCATTGCAATGGCCACACAGAACTTACAGATAATACTCCCATTTATGGGTTTTACTAAGGAAGTAACAGGTTACAATTCAAGTTCAGGAAAGCTCAAGACACAGTTCTTCAGTAAAGACAACCTCCCTTCA
Source organism: Orycteropus afer afer (assembly GCF_000298275.1). Lineage (NCBI taxonomy): Eukaryota > Metazoa > Chordata > Mammalia > Tubulidentata > Orycteropodidae > Orycteropus > Orycteropus afer. The sequence goes on along the minus strand of NW_006921792.1, from coordinate 5,682,471 downwards.
GCTATGCCCATAGGCATGCCTCTCTTGGCCTCTTGGCCTAGCTTCTGCCTTGCACAGGCAAGTGATACAAAGCTCTTCTAGTTCTGCTGAAAGGTCCTGGGAAGACCTCCCACACATCAGCAAGCCTCCTGCCCAAAGGCACTCAGCTTTCTTGCCCTGTGGGCTGGGAAGCCCACCACTCTGTCTGATGCTGGTGTCTGCTGCTTGCCTCTGTGGCCAGTCTCTGCTGCTTGTTGCCATTTCTTACTGTCTCAGCAAAGTGTTACCCTATGTTGAGAAGATCCAGTGCAGGGATCTCAGGTTCAAAGGACCCACTCCACTCCTGATATTTTCTTTCTTCATGACAATGATGTAGATCTCCCTTTTCTTCTTCTGGAATATCTCATTTGAAGCCTAGTGGGATGGCAAAACTGACCAATGTCAGTTTAGCTTTCCATACACCTTATTTCCGTGGTCCAATCCCCATAAGAGTGCCATGTATCTTATTTACATCGTTACCAAACTATCCAATCCCCTTAGTGGGCCACAGGCACTTGAAATTTGCATAGTCCCACCCAGTCATCTAGTGAGAATCACAAAGACCATGGCTAGAACCAAAAACCAAACAAAACCCACTGTCATTGAGTTGATTCCAACTCATGGCAACCTCTATTAGGTTTCCAAGGAGGTAAATCTTTACTGATGTGGGTTGTCCAGTCTTCCTTCCACAGAGTGGCTGGTAGCTGTGAACTACCAACCCTCTGATTAGCAGTCAAGTCCCTTAATTCCAGTGCCATCAGAGCTCCTTATGTCTGGAAGAGCCATGTTAAATAATTCACTGTTCCACAGGGTTTGTTTAGCTGCTACAACAACGTAATACTTTTTGCCAAAATTCAAAGACCAAAAGTCATGAATAATTTCTGTTGGCTGCCTGATTTGAAAATGCTATTATTCTTGAATAGAAGTTGGTTGAAGAGCAGCTAACAGGAATGAGTTAACTACATGTCTGGCCCAATCTTCTGGACCCTTGTCTGTACTGCCTCTGTATGTCTGTCCTCAGATGCAGGTCTGAGACTGACACTGCCCACTTCAAAAGCAAACCAGCTCCCTATCATCTTGGGGGAGATAAACCAAACCAAACCAAACTCACTGCTGTCGAGTCAGATCTGACTCATAGCGACCCCTTCTTGGATTTCTGAGGCGATGTCACCACAGAAGTAGATTGCCCAACCTTTCTCCTGAAGAGTGGCTGATGGGTTTGAACCATAAGCCTTCTGGTTAGCAGTCAACTGCCCTCAGAACTATGCCACCAGTAATTCCTCTCCTCCCACACCCTCCATACATATACAATAATGTTCTGTTGTCCATACAGGGAAAGAGTGAAATTAGATGTGAAAGCTACACTATGTGTAGTCATAGTGGAGAGAAAATGAAGCCATCAGTAAATCAATAGATTTGAGCAGGAGATGGGGAAACACTGTTAATAAAATATATATCACCTGATGCAATTTACTACTGCATGTAGAATGAGCATGAAAGATACTCAGCTTTAAGTACTCTCTGAAGTGCTTTCAGAACTTGGGAAAACTTGTATTTTATGCAAATAAAAACTGTCTCTTTAAAATTCAGCATGACCTTAATTTTCACAAATATTAAGGCAAAAGTCATGCTGAAGAATGCATATTCTCGCCAAAGGAAACGAGGGAGGAATATTAATCTGTTCTTACTTGTGTAATTATTTTTAGGTAAAAATGACTTTACAGAGTACTTGATAGTCTGTGGTTTTTGAAAAAGGGGTAACCATGAATATAATTCAAATAAAGATAAAAATCAATTTGAAGGAGCTCAATAGATTGCTTATTTCTCTAAAGAGAATTCAGCTGCAGTTGTTTAGTGAATATACATGGATACTTCTCACTGTTGACTCCTTCTTACTTAATTTACAAGCATCCCTAAGGGCCTTTATGTAAGAACAGAGAAAAACTTGTTTTAAAAATCTCCTAGAAAAATTCAAAAATTAATGTTTGACAAACATACAGCAAACAAATATACCTATGTATATGGTGCTATACATGTTGCGAGAGTAATAGAATACTAGCTTAAAAAATATGGTTAAATTTGTATTAGTTTAATAAGTTTGGGTCACTGACTCATGCATGCATGTATTCACCCATCTTTCTATCCATTCATTTATCCATCTACATATCCATCCATTTAATCATTCAACATGCATTACTACTCCCAAATTCTACAGAAGTGCATCCAAATTGCAGAAGTATAAATGATTCAATTATTCCAGCAGATATTAAACAATACTTCTTTTGGAAATCTAACATTTTCCCTCAGTAAGTGATGTATATTTTGTCTCTAAAATATATCTCAAATCTATCCACTTCTTGCCCATTTCTACTGCCACTACTTCAGACCTAAATACCAACATGTGTCACCTATAAAAGTAGATACTTTTACTTTCTATTCATCTTTGGTAGGCATCTCTCCATGTCCATTCAATATCCTCATTATCAAACTCATTCTCTACAAAAAGCCCAAAGTATTAAACATAAGATTTAATTCTGGTCACGTCACTCCTCTGCATAAAACTATTCATTGACATCCTGTTGCACCTTTCACAATTGGGAAATTCATAGTAGAGTTTTCTCAAGTTGACTTCTCATTATTAAGATCTTATAAACTTTATAAAGACAGTACTTTTTATTTGCTTAGTCATCTTCAAATAAGCAGTGTCTTGCACAGTCTGGAAGGAGCTCTGGTGGCACAGTGCCTAAGACATTTGACTGCTAATCAGAAAGTTGATGGTTCAAACCCACCAGCCACTCTGTGGAAAGAAGACTGGGCAAACTACTTTCTTAAAGATTTACTGCCGTGGAAATCCAATGGAGGTTGTTATGAGTCGGAATCTACTCAATGGCAGTAGGTTTGGTTTGGTTTTGGATTGTACAGTCTGGTATTGATTTTAGATATACAATCCTTATGTTTTGATTGAATGAATGTATTATATAAGAATGGAATAGTATCTTCAATTTGCAGGGCTAGAAGGGTATGCTACCAGGTTGTGAGTGATGGAGTAAAGATTGAAATTCCAGGTTTATGGCTTGCATTGAGTGGATGGTTGGAGAAAGAAGGAAGAAATAAAGGATGTGATCAAATGGTGGTTCTGTTTACAGAAGATGTGGAAGACTAGTAGAAAATAATTGGGAGAGGAAAATAATAATACAGTTTTATATTTTTGCAAGATATTTAAGTAAAGATATCAAGTAGGTGCTTGAATATGCAATTAAAGCTCATAGGAAAGATTTCTCACATCCATATGAATGTTATTTGAGGTCATCAGAATGAATGCACTCACCTTGGGCTAAAGCACAAAGAAAGAAGGAAGAGGGCCAAAGTCCAAAACCAAAACTACATCATTTACAGATCAGATAGACATGGAGGTGGTAAAAAGAATATTTGCAGTAGTTTAGGTTGTGTGTCAACTTGGGGGGGGGGGGGCCTGGTTTTGAGGGGCTGGGCAGCTGAATGTAGTTACTCATCATCATGAGACTGGTAATCAACTCCATGGTAGAATTTGCTATGAATAACTAATTAGTTGCCTTCAGGATGTGGCCTAATTCTAAGATATAAGGAAACACTTTGAGAAAGGTCTTGAGCTTCTTGGCACATTTGGATCCTGAATTTGATAAAGTCATCAGTAGCCTGCTATGTTGCCTGCTGCTCTTGGGACTGTTTCTGGACTTGAACTTGTGGCCTACCATGTTGGTTGATAATCTTGGAACTATGCCATTTTACTTGCCAACCTTGGATTTGTCAGGCTCAGGACCCACCAAATGCATAACTAAGAGATGCCTCCAGTTCTAGTGGGCCGAGAGCAAGAGGCAGATAACCAAACCAATATTGAACAGAAGTATCCAGAGAAATAAGAGGAAAAATGGTAGAGTGAATATGGTGAGAAGAGTGTGTCAAGAAATAAGTAATAAATTATGTTGGGTGTTGATGAATGCCACTTTGGTAAAACAAAATTGTTTCCTCTGGACTTGACAGCATGAGGCCTAAATGGCATTGACATGAACAACTTTATCAGATTAAGAGAGGAAGGATATAAAAGGTTATGTTTATGTTACCATTTAGTTGCTAAATACTGAAACATGCTATTTAGAGTGATTTAAGCAAACAGAAAAGACAGAGAGTTGAAGTAAATAAACAATGAAACACTTTGGTAATAAAGATTACATATTAAATCCTTGGCTAAAATATTGTTGTTGTTGTTATGTGCCGTCGAGTCAAACCCGACTCATAGTGACCCCTCCTTGGGTTTCCGAGGCAGTATCACTACAGAAGTAGGATTGCCCAACCTTCCTTCCGAGGAGTGGCTGGTGGGTTTGAACCGCCAGCCGTCTGGTTAGCAGGCAAGTGTCTTAGCCACTATGCTACCAGAGCTCCCATATATCAGATGCTTAATAAATAGTATCTTGTAATCTTATTGGAAAGGGCAAACATTAATGTAGAAAAATTTAAATGACTCAAAATATTGCTATGAGTTGGAATTGACTCAATAGTAATGGGTTTGGTTTTGGTTTGAGGTTTTAAATGCATTTTTATTTGTAATAAAATTAAGCATTTTTCCTTTTTGTTTATTTGTTTTGCTTATCCAAATCATAATAAAATGAATGTGACTATTAGTTTTAGATCATACATCTTGGGAAATAAGATAGCCAGCCAAAAAATAGCATTTCTCTGATACTCTTTCATCTTCTCTGCCCAAAATCTAGTTGGCTACATGTTTCTCCTTAATGTTCTGAAAATCACAAAGAGATGCTTTATGAGTGCTCCATGGGCCAGCTAACGGCTTTGAATATCATATGATGTCTATTTTCCTTCTATGTTGATGTCTCCAATCATCACCATTTCCAAAAGTGGGAGCTATGTGACCAGAGTTGCTACCTACCAAGAGTACCATTAATACTACAGTAATGATGCTCAGGGAGCTCTGGTAGTTAGCGCCTATGGCACTTGACTACTAACCAGAAGACTGGCAGTTCAAACCCACCAGCCACTCTTTGAAAGGAATGTTGGGCAATCTACTTCCATACTGATCCTCCTCAGAAACCTAAGGAGGGGTTGCTGTGAGTTGGGTCCGACTCGATGGCATATAACAACAACAACAACAACAATGATGCTCAAGACTGTAATCTATGCTTACAATGACTAACATTGAATACAGTGAAGACATCACAGCTGATGTTCTTGCTATTGCCAATTACCACTGTAATTGCTGCATCCATCATTGCTAATCCTGCCAATGCCTTTTCTAATAACTCCAATAATATTCCCAGGATGTGTTGTTCTCAGTGTCTCCAAGGAATTGTAGAGCAGCAAGTCACTTAGGTTTTACTTGCCTTTTCATTATCACCTTCTCACCTGGAAATCAATTGTGAGCTCAATGATGTTGGGACTAGGGATATTGTGCTAATCTTGTAATTATCTACCTTTTCCAAATGTTCATCTTCCTGTCTTTAAAGCTATTTGTAATTTCTCTCTTTTCCTTCTCCTCGTCTTCTTTGTAAATTGGAATATTTTCACTTCCTTATATAAGAAAGTTTACTTCCAAACCAAACTATTTATGCCACAATTTTTCTAATATGGCTGCATAATAAAATCCTAATATAGTAATTTATTTTCCAAAGTCATTAGGTGGTAAAATTTAAATAAACCCAAATTTCTTTCCCAAGAGGCTTTACTTCCTTATTTCAGCTTTTAATTGACAAATATCAGTTCTGCTACTTTGAAAAGTTATCACTCTTTAAAAACAATTCTTCTTAAACCTTTTTTTTTTTTAATATCAATGGGTTATTTCAGTGTATAAGTTATTATTGCACTAAAATAGAGCTCACAGGAAAAGCTCAATTCATGTGAGGCTATTACACCAAAGTGGTTAATTCTTTTCTTTTTCTCAGCTACATAAAACCAAAGTCACCCTGACTCATAAAATGCACTTATCCCAATATGTCACTGCCAGATGTTTTTTTTTTTTTTTTTAATCTTTAGGTGAATCACAGGGATAAAATGATGGTTTTACTAAAACAGTAGTCAACCAAAGTAAAATTATATTTTATATATAAAATTTAAAGTAAAAGACCAGATATACCAAAAAATCAACAAGCATGCTATCCATTCTATCAAAATTATAATCCAAAGAATAGTACTTGACATCAACTGGGACATTGCTAAAATGCAGACTCTCAGGCTGCACCTGAGGCCTATTAATTTAGAATCTGTATTTTTACAAGATCTTCCATGTAATTTCTATACATGCAAAAGCTTGAAAAGCAATGATTTAAAGTCTAGGTCACAGAAAGAAATCTTAAAGATTATCAGCAGGTAGTCAACACATTCTTTGCAATCCAAGGCTGTAAAATGTTTTATTCAATGAATTCATTTATTCCTTCAATACATATATTACCAGTGTCTCTTTATATTGTGATTAAAAAAAAAAAAGGGGTCATAGTCACTGCTTTAATGGGCTATCAAATTAATGAGGAAAACAGACGTTGAAGAAAAATAAATGAAAAAAAAAATCGTAAGTGAGAATACATCATGCTACCAAAAAAGAAAGAGAATAAACTATAGAAGTGATTCTGAATTTTAAGAATATATGATAGCCACCTAGAAAGCTTGATAAAGCACAGATTCAGAGACTAAGAGAACATTTTGAACAGTCTACTAAATTTTTACTTATCTGTATAAGTAGAAGAGTTCTAGGTCAAGGAAACAGAAGTCTAGCTTGAAGCACCAAAACAGAGAGTCATGGTCTACCAATCAATTCCCAGACTTGAATCAGTTTATAGACACACAACCAGTTGAATGAAAAAGAGGCTAGATGACCTTAAAGAAAGACTCCACTACATTGCCAAAAAATGTATACTGTTTATCTTTACCTCAAACTTTCCAAAAGGATCCATAGCCTCTGCTAAGTGACTGTGCATTGGGTAATAGGAACATAAAGTTGGATCAGTTTATTGATATAGGCCACTAAACAGAGGTTCTGGATTCCATGTTTTAGGCTGAGGGCTTAATAAGGGCTTTAACAGTTTGACCGATTGGCTGAACATGGACAAAAGTGTGGCCTACATTCAATGAAGTTGAAATGCCAGAACTTCCTTTAGCATACAGTAGAATAAAATATCCAAAGGCTTAGGAATATTGGAATATTAGAGCAGATGTATCCTGTCAGATGCACCCACCCAGTCGGGAAGTCAGCTGAAACTTGTTCAGCAGCAGAACAAAAAGTAAACCTCCACTGACAGAAGAGCGAGAGATATGTATAAGGTGCATCGATGGGGAATCAAACCAGGTTTCTCACATGGAAGACAAAAATTCTTCTGCTGAACCACCACTGCCCCCTAAAGTGTTAGTTAGTGGACAACAAATGACAATAGAAAAAATTTATTTGGACATGATGTTGTTGGGTGCTGCCGAGTTGATTCCAATTTATAGTGGTCCTATGTACCACGACACTACTCCATAGGGTTTCTATGCTGTGATATTTATGGAAGCATATCACTGTGTCTTTCTCCCACAGGTTATCTCTAACCTTGGGTCAGCAGCCAAGTGCTTAACAGTTGTGCCTCTGTGTCTCCCTTTGGCAGGATGGACTGAAGGTAAGAGAAGAACCAGAAGCTTAAGGTGAATTCCAAGGACAGATAGTGATCCAGTGAAAGAAAAAATAATAAGAAATATTGACTGTTGCTTCAAAATGTACGGACTTGGTCTGAGTTATACCATTTTAGCAATATGGAGTTGTTGTTGATCTACTTTGGAAAGAAAGCAAGGGTTAGAAATCTGATTGAAAGGATATGTTGGATTTAGAACAGAATATGGTGACCAGTGATAGTATACGACACAGTAAAGAAATTTGGTTGTCAAAGAAAGATGAGATCAGGGCTGTAACTTGAGGTAAATGGGAGGCCGATGGAAGGAGTTCCTTTCTTTTTTAATGGCGATAATTAAATACATTTAAAAATTAATTAAACATAACGCTTCCATTGGAGGAACATGTCATGTAAGATTAATGCTTTTTAGATGTAGGGAATTAAAGACAGGGATTGTATGAAATCTATTAAAAAGAGCCAAAGAGCAAGAACAGTTAGTCTTATAGACTTACTATTCCATGGACATGAAACTATTCTTCTAGGAATACATAATGTAATATTTCATAGTTATGGAAAAGTTAGCAAAGATCTCCTTTATTATTTATTATATTAGAATGATCTCATTCACTAATGAAAAAAATGTAAATTTATTATATGTCCATTGTTTAGAGTGAATCATTGGTATTAATAAATATATCAACCACTACTAAACTTGGAATTTTTAAGCTAAACATGATCTTGTATGTATTCCAGTTATGGTAGGTAATAAAGACAAAATAACTTAAAAACATCACAAACGGAAATAAGTTATTTTCTATAAGATATATTTATGTAAAAGATTAAAAATGAAAACATAATCATGAGTTCAATTTGATAGATAATATGATACCATCTGTTAGAAATACAAAAGAGGAAGATTAGCATATATTATTTACTTCCACAAGGGAAGTATTTCTGAGTGTGATCTGATATATCTGGCTAAGCAAAATGTTTTAAAAGGCATTTTATAAATATTTAAATGTTAGATCTACTGAATTTTAAAAAGCCTACATTAAATAATGACATTTTTAGTATAGGATAAAGTTAAAGAATCATTAGTCTTGTATGTCTTACAAACTATAAAGCATATAAAGCATTAGTATGTACAGCATACCATTTTTCAAGATAAATTACTGTGAACATAGAAGCTCCACTTGTTCTAGTAGTACAAAAAATTCTTGAGAGGCTGATATAGAGCCAATTCCAGTTCACAGAGACCCAATAGGACAGAGGAGAACTGCCCATAGTATTTCCAAAGCTATATATACTTATGGTAGCAGACTGTCACGTCTTTTTCCTATGGAGTGTTCGATAGGTTCTAATTGTCCACCAATAGAGTAACAGCCTAGTGCTAAGGACAAAGCTTTTGATGTCTGTGGCAGTTTAGGTTGCATGTCAACTTGACTGGGCCATGGTTTTGAGTGCTTGGCAGCTGGATATACTTATTCTCCGTGATGAGATTGTAATCATCTCCATGATATAATCTGCTGTGAGACATAAATCAGTGGAAAGGGAGCTGCCTTCAAAGTGTGGCGTTTTTCTAGTATATATGGAAGCACTTTTGGAAAGGTCTGTAGCTTGTTGGCACATCTTGGATCCTACATTTGGCCAAAGTCTTCATCTCCAGTTCCTGAACTTGAACCAGTACCTACCATGTTGCCTGCTGATGCTAGGACTGGGTTTGTCAGCCTTGGGTTTGTCAGCCTCGGGAGCCAGAAGTTGCCTTAGTTAAGAGAGACCTCCAACTCCAGTGAGCTTGGAACAAGAGGCAGAACTGACGCCCAAGGTCGAGGGGCCTTCACCCAGCACCTAGAGCCAGCAATTTGAATTTGGATTTCTAGTCTCCTAAACTATAAGAGAATAAATTCCTGTTTTTTAAAGCATCTACCTGTGGTATTTCTGTTATAGCAACATTAGAGAACCAAGATAATGTCAGACAGACCTGTGCTCAGAATCATGGATCTATATTGAATGTTTGGTCTTTTTTTTTTTTTTTTTTTAATATTGAATGTTTGACCTTGACCAAATAATATGTCCCAAAATATCCCTTTCCTCATGTGTAAAATGAATCACTATTAATAGTACCTGCTTCATATCTCTCCTTTGAGAATTTATGACATAACATAGATGAGGTGCTTGGTGTAGTACATAGAATATTTTAAAATGTAGTTATTATTTTATTTGTTATAACAATTGTTTTTGTAATTGTTATTTTAATTCTGTGCTCAGTTTTTACAAATAAATAGATATTTGTTATATTAAATACTTAACAGCAGGTAAAGTTGTAGAAAAAATATGAAGAATAGAGTTGATTACAGTTGTTTTCTTCAAAGAGTAAGTCCTATGGGCAGAAAGAAAAGAAATTAAAATTGACTTTCTTCTATTGACATTCTCAAAAACATGGATGATGACTAAATTGGCTTTCTTCAGACTTCTTTACCTCCTTTTACTCTTAAACTAGCTATGGGTGCTCATATAATGAACCAGATGTTGAGCCTGCTGGTGCTTATATGAACCATGAACAATGGAAGAAAAAATAAAACCTTATATGAAATTTGAATAGAATATGACTTATGTTAGAGTGATCGCATGGTAATAGATTTCCGTAGTTTTATTCACTAATAACTGATTTGCTACCATGGCTCAAAATGTCAAGAAGTAGAAAATCATTTATAATAATAACTATAAGAACTATTTTCATTTAAATTTTTTCTTGTGGCACCTACTATTTTACTAATGATCTCTTAAAATTAAAAGCAAATCATAAAATTAAGAGCCACATCAATTTCTTGAGGGAAAACTGAAATTCAGAGAATATAAATGAATAATTTCATATCATTTAAGTAATTATATGCATAGGCAAGCTTAGAACTTAAGATCACTTGAATTGCAAACCAGTGTTAATCTCTACTATTATACTTGATTTGTGTTTTTTTTTTTTTAATTTAATTAATTTTAGTTAATTCACAAATGTTTATTCAGACCTATTGCAGGTAAACAACCCCTTGTTTGAAATCCTTGGAGGCAAATGTATCTTGGAAGATGGAATTTTTTAGGTACATTTGCATATACTCTACATTATATCATGCTCCCTTTAGAATCTGGAAACTGAGTCTTATTGAAATAACATCCCGCTGACCTCTCTGTATTTTGTTTTTTACTATTTCAAATTAATACAACCTTGCTTGCTGAAAATGAAGATGACTTGAAGTACTTACTGATGAAGATTAAAGACTACAGTCTGCAGTATGGATTACACCTAAATATAAAGAAAATGAAAACCCTAAAACTGGACCAACAAGCAAACCACGCAAACCAAACTCACTGCAATTGAGCCAATTTGACTCTTAGTGACCCCTCCTTGGGTTTCTGAGGTTGTGCTTTGGTAACATAGTGCCTAAGGCACTTGACTGATAACCAGAGGGCTGACGGCTCAAACCCACCAGCCACTACTCGGAAGGAAGGTTGGACAATCTACTTCCATAGTGGTACTGCCTCAGAAACCCAAGGAGGGGCCACTATGAATCAGATCCAACTTGAGGTCACATAACAACAACAAAAATCTCTACAAAAATAGATTGTCCAATCTTCCTTCCGAAGAGTGGCTGATAGGTTTGAACGACCAGCCACCTGGTTAGCATTCAAATGCCTTAGGCACTATGCCACCAATTAGAAGCACCATAATAAATGGAGAAAAGATTCAAGTTGTCAAGGGTTTCACATTACTTGATTCCACAATCAGCATTCATGGAAATAACAGTCAAGAAATTGTATGTCCTATTGAACTGGGCAAATTTGCTGCAAAACACCACTTTAAAAATGCTGGAGGGCAAATAAGTCACTTTGAAGACAAAAGTGCACCTAACTCAAGTCACGGTATTTTCAACCACCTCATATGCATGTGAAAGCTGAACAATGAATAAGGAAGACTGAAGAAGAGTTAATGCTTTTGAGTTGTGCTGTTGGTGAAGAATACTGAAAATACCATGAACTGCCAGAACTAACAAATCTGTCGTGGAAGAAGTGGAGCCAGAATGCTCCTTGGAAAATGGCCAGACTTTGCCTCACCTGCTTTGGTCATATTGTCAGAAGGGACCATTCCCTGGAGAAGGATAACAGGCTTAGTAAAGCGGAGAGTCAGAGAAAAAGGTGAAGACCCTAACTGAAATAGATTGACACAGTAGCCACTGGGTGCAACAATGGACTCAAGTATTACAAGGATTCTGAAGCTCGTGCAAGGCTAGGCAGTGTTTCGTTCTAGTGTTGCTACTAGACAAGATTTGACAAGAATTGACAAGATTTGATAATTCCCATTGGATAACCTTTCTTTGGAATAGGAGGCAAAAACTATGGAATTTTTCCAGTCTGTTGCTCTGGTAGCTGTCTTTCAAGTTTCTTGGTATAAGTGAGTAAGTTCTTGCAGCATTGTAACCATTTGAGTCAGAACTGATTTGATAGCACCTAACAACAATGAGAATATTTCAAATTAATTGTTGACATTGTTGCGATATTCCTCTTCCTAAAAATTAAATTCCTCTACAAGTGTTTTGCCTAAAATATGTCTGTACTCCATATGGTTTGTAATTTTTTTTAGCAAGAGAAGGCCAAGTCTTATGACTTTATTCTCTCTCATCAGTCCTTACACCTTCCATTTCATCCAGCATACTCTAAAATCCAGGGATGTTCAAATTTTAGTTTTCCTCAAAATATTTTGCCATTTTTAATATATTTGCCTTTATATGTCACAGGTATTATGTATTGATGGATCTAAAAATAAAGAATGTGAAATTTTGAATGAAAAAAAAATTATAATGTTGTTGTTATGTGCTGTCAAGTCGGACCCGACTCATAGAGACCCCTCCTTGGGTTTCCGAGGCAATATCACTACGAAAGTAGATTGCCCCATCTTCCTTCCGAGGAGGGACTGGTGGGTTTGAACCACCAGCCTTATGGTTAGCAGTCAAGTGCCATAGGTACTACGCTACCAGAGCTCCTGAATATTATAATAGTGAAAATAAAAATTAAATGATGTAAATGGCATTGTAGAAAGCAACAATAAGTTTGAGATATTGCTAAATAATTGAGTGTGATATTTGAGAGAAAGGGAATAGTAATGACTCAAAGATTGATCTTTGAATAAGTGGAAATAACTATGGTAAAATACTATCATATAGTAACTTATCATGACATATTAATTTATAACAACAGCTTAATTTCTGGTAAGTGTCCAGAATGAAGTTTATGTACTGCATTAACCTCATCCACAGCTAACTTTGTTGTTCTTATTGTTAGTAGGTGCACTGATATGTTTCCGTAGCTACTCCATGCACAACAAAATGGAAACATGGACCTGTACCATCCTCACAGCTGTTGCTGCGTTTGAGGCCATTGTTGCAGCCACTGTGTAAATCCTTCTCACTGAAGGTCTTCCTCTTTCTTTCTGATCCTCTACTTTATCAAGCATGTTATCCTTCTCCAGGGAATGGTATCTCCTAATAACATGACCAAAGTACAAGGATATGCATGTGGTACAACCTTGCTTGCTAGAATGAAAGAAGACTTAAAGCATTTACCGATGAAGATTAAATACCACAGCTGTCAATAAAGATTACACCTCACCATAAAGAAAACAAAAATCCTCACACGTGGACCAAAAAGCAGCATCATGATAAATGAAGAAAAGGAGGAAATTGTCAAGGATTTCATATTACTTGGATTGGCAATCAATGCCCATAGAAGTATCTGTCAAGAAAACAAAAATTGTACTGTATTGGGCAAATCTGCTGCAAAAGACCTCTTTGAAGTTTTAAAAAGCAAAGATGTCACTTGGAAAACTAAGGTGAGTCTGTGTCAAGCCATGGATCTTGGCTGAATGAAGAGAATACCAAAAAGATGTTTACTTGTGTTTTATTAACTATGCAAAAGTATTTGACTGTGTGGCTCATTAACAAATTATAGATAGCACTGAAAAGAATAGAAATTCCAGAACACTTAATTGGGCTCATGTAGAACCTGTTCATAGACAAAGAGGCAGTCCTTTGAACAGAAAAAGGAGATATTGCATGGTTTAAAATAGAGAAAGGAATGTGTCCAGGTTGTATCATTTCATAATATTTATTCAATTTTTATATTAAGCAAATAAATTTAAAAGGTAGGCTATATGAAGAAAAATGTGACATCAAGATTGAAGGAAGACTCATTAATAATGTGTGATATGAAAATAACCCAACCTTGCTTGCTGGAAGGAAAGAGGACTTGAAGCAATTACTGATGAAGATCAAAGGCTACAGCCTTCAGTATGAATTGAACTTAAAGAAAACAAAAATCCTCATACTAAACCAACAAGCAATATGAGGCAAACAGAGAAACATTTGAAATTGTCAAGGATTACATATTACCTGGATCCACAATTAATGCCCAATGTAGCAGAATTCAAGGATGTATATAACATATTGCATCTGGAAAATCTGCTGCTATAAATACCTTTTAAAACTTTTAAAAGCAAAGATATCACTTGAGGACTAAAATGCTCCTAACCCAAGCCATGGTATTTTCAATCTCCTCATGTGTGTACAAAAGCTGGACAATGAGTAAGGAAGACAGAAGAAGAGTTGAGGCAGTTAAATTATGGTATTGACAACAAATATTAGATATATCATGAACTGCCAGAAAAGTGAACAAATCTGTCTTGGAAGAACAACCTGAATGCAGGGAGGCTGGTGAGACTTTGTCTCATATACTTTGAGTCTGTTTTCAGGACATAGCAGTCCCTGGAGAAGGATATCATGCTTGGTAAAGTAGAAGGTAAATGAAAAAGAAGAAGACCCTCAACAAGATGGATTGACACAGTTCCTGCAACAATGGACTCAAACATAGCAACAATTGTGAGGCTAATGCAGGACTAGGCACTGTTTCATTCTGTTGTACATAGTCATAAGTCAGAACCAACTCATTGGTACCTAACACAAACCAATCCTGATGACACATTCTTCTTGACATAGTACAGTTTCTCAGATTATTTGTTCTGCATACAAATTGAATAAATATATTGAAAGGATACAATCTTGACTTGAAACTGTGCGTTATCCCCTGGGTCTGTTAAAATATCTGCCTCTTGTCTGTGTACAGTTTCTGCATGAACATAATTAAGTGTTCCGGAATTATCATTCTTTGCAATGTTACCCCTAATTTGTTATGATCCACACAGGCAAATGCCTTTGCGTAGTCAACAAAATGCAGGTAAATATCTTTCTGGTATTTTCTGCTTCCAGTCAAGATCTATGTCACATCAGCAAGAATATCTCATTCCACATCCTATTCTGAACAGAGATTTGAATTTATGATAGTTTCCCGTTGATGTATGAGTGCAACCACTTTTTAATTATCTTCAGCAAATTTGGGTGTGATATTAATGACAAGATTTGATAATTCCAATTGGATAACCTTTCTTTGGAATAGGAGGCACAACTATGGAATTCTTCCAGTCTGTTGCCCTGGTAGCTGTCTTTCAAGTTTCTTGGTATAAGTGAGTAAGTTCTTGCAGCATTGTGTCCATTTGTTGAAACATCTCAATTGGTATTTGTTGAAGTCCTTGCATTTTTGTCAATGCCTTCAATGCAGTTGCTTCCTCATTTTACCATATCTAATTTAGATAAGTACATGATTAGAATTTGTGGTTTTAAACTGATGTTATTCACATGAAATATTGATTTGATACTGTACTGAAAAATTGAGACTTTGGGTACCTTGGGATAATTGGATGTATTTTGCATGTGAGACAGGTGTGACTCTTTCAGGTCCTTCAAACAGACTGTGATAGGCAGAATAATAACAAAATATCCATATACTAACCCTTGGAATCTGTAAATATGTATGTTTTCTGCCAAGAGGGATTTGATATTAACAATGGAATTAAAATTCCTAATGAAGTGATCTTCATGTAAGGAAATTAGTGTGGATTATCCAGATAAACTCAATGTACTGAAAACAATCCTTAAAAGTTGAAAGAGGGAGGCAAAAGATTCTGTCAGAGTGACACAGCATCAAGGGCTTTGCAGATGGAAGGGGATCATAAGCCAAGAGACATTCATTAGAGGCTCAAAAAAAGTCAAGGAAACAGCTTATCCCTAGAACCTCCAGAAGGAATACACCACTCCTGAAACCTTGATTTTAGCTCACTGAGACCCACTTGGGACTTCTGACTTACAGAATTGTAAGATAATAAATTATGTTATTTTAAGCCACTAAGTTTATGGTAATATGTTGCATTATAAATAGGAAACTAATGTACATGCATTAAGTCTTTTTTTTTCCTTTTGGCTATTATTCCCTCGTATAGATATACCACTTCTTACATATTTTTATTTTTGGTAACAGAATTGGGCTGCTTCAAATTTGGGCCTAATATTAATAAAATTGTGCACACAGTCTCATAACAATCATATTTTGAACATATGTTTTACTTTTCTTGGGTAAATACATTAGAGTAAAATTTCTTAGTCACAGGGTGTCCATATTTTGAGTTTATAAATTTTCATAGTGTACATTTCTCTCTAAACAATACTTTATAGCTGGTTACTACTAAAATTCTACTACTACAAAATTTTAGTGTTCTGTATGTTCCTCTTTATTCAATTCATAATATTTTTCTAATTCTCTTTGTAATTTCTTTGGTCTATAAGTTCTTTGGAACTGTATCAATTTCTAAATACTGGCAAAATTTCTACTGTTTTTGTATTTATTTCTAGTTTAATTCCCATAAAAATTGTACATGTTTTATATGATTTTATCCTCTTAAATATGACCCACATGAGCCCTAATGACTCAGTGGTGAAGTTCTCAGCTGGTAATAGAATATTTTGCAATACAGACACACCCAGAGGCTCTACAAGAGAAAGACTGTGTGATCTGCTTCCCTAAAAGTTACAGCCAAGAACATCCTATGGGGAATTCTAGTCTGTTACTTGTGGTCACTGTGAGTCAGAATTGACTGACAGCAACAACAATAACATTTATGATCCAGCGTATGATTTCTCAAAGTAAGTGTTCATTATGTATATGGAAATAATGTATTTTATGGTATTGTTGGATGTAGTCCTCTACAGTAATTGATTAAGTCAAATTGTTTGATAATTTTGTTCCTGTATTTATATCTTTCCTGATTTATTTACTTTTTCTACCAATTACTGGGGAAACGTTGGAATTTCCCACTCTGTTTGCAGATGTGTCTATTTCTACATTGGTCTATTTTGTATCATTTTTAAGATGTAGAAAAAATTTAATATATTTATGCCTTAATAATTATTGGACTTTTTATACCTACTAAAATTTCCATTTACCCCTCCTAATATTCATTTTCTACATGCACATACTCCTCACTTATCAATTATCTCATTATTTGAAATTTCATATTTACAACCACAGTAAAAAAAATCTACTATATGACTATTTTGCACATTAACGACATATGCCTGGCAGCAATGAATGCCAAGATGTGAGAGAGAGTAACATCAGTTTTGATGACTAAAGTTATGTGTCAACTTGGTTGGCTTATGACTCTCAATAGCTGGGCAGACATACAAGTTACGTAATTTAGTAGTTATATGATAATGTAATTTGGCAGTTATGCAATAGTCATCCTTCACTTTGTTCACTTTGTGATCTTATGTAGTCATCCTCCATTTTCACATAACACCAATTTAAATGTAACAACCTTGTCTTTGGAAACTAACCCTGTTGATAAGTGAAGAGTGGTGTATATGTTTTTTGCTATATAGCCACTGCAGCTTCCTTATGGTTAGTGTTTAAATGATATATTTTTCCATCCTTTGATTTTAATATGTTTGTGTTTATTTCAATATGAATTTGTTTATACAACATAGAGTTAGAGCTTGCTTTTTTAAACTAAGCTAATAATATTTGTCTCTTAGTTTGTTTAGACTATTTACATTAATATAATTGCCAAAAAAGATGGATTTAAATCTACCATCTTGATTGTTTTTTTGCTTTCCAATATCTCAATCCTTTAAATCTGTTTCTTTTTTGTCTCTTCCTTCATATTTGTATTCAAAGATGCATTCCTTCATATATGTGTTCAAATATTTTAAAGATTGAATTTTATCTTCACTATTGGTTTAAACACACAAGCTGCTCCATGGAAGGAAGATGAGGTGAACTGCTCCTGAAGATTCACAGCCTTGGAAACTCAACGGGAGTCTCTATGAGTTGGAATCAACTCTATGGCAGTGAGGATATTTTTTTAAAATTTATTGCCTTATTTACTACAAATCTGTGTCTTATCTCTTAGTGATTGCTCTAGTGACCCAATAGATATATAATATGATTTTGGCAGGTGATTTTTTATTTTCTGTTATTGACATTAAAAACACTAAGAAGATATGAATTTAATTTTAGTAATATATTTTACTTAACTCAATTATTTTAAAATTATAATTTTAATATACAACCCATGTAACATTGTTAGTAATGTATTTTATACTTTTTAAATTAAGTGTTTAAAATTTGGTTAGGGTTTTATAGTTGCAGGACATCTTCACTCCACTTAATGCTAAATTGTTATTGAAAATATTTGATCTACAATGACATACCATCTCACCCTAACAATAACAGCAAAGTTCAACAGGTCAGACAATAACAAATGCTGGTGAGGTTGGGGAGAGATTGGAACTCTTGTGCACTGCTGGAGGGATTGTAAAATGGTACAACCATTATGGCAAATGGTATGGTGTTTCCTTAAAAAACTGAAAATAGAAGTACCATTTGACCCAGCAATTCCATTACTAGGAATATATCCTAAAGAGGTGAGAGATACTGCACAAACAGACATATGTACACCTATGTTCATCACAGCACAATTCACTATAGCAAAGAGATGGAAACAACCTAAATGCCCATCAATGGATGAGTGGATAACCAAATTATAGTACATGCACACAATGGAATACTATCCTGCATTAAAGAACAATGAGGGATATGTGAATCCTCTCACAACATGGATGAACCTGGAGGAGTTTATGCTGAGTGAAATAAGTTAATTGCAGAAAGAGAAGTACTGTATGAGCCTATTACTGTAAAAAGACAAAGAAGGGTTTTCTTGGGAATTAGAACTCACTTAGTAGGTTACCAGGATGGGGAGGGAAAGGAAGGGTTTAATTTTGGGCTAGTTGGGGACCACACACTGACACGGGTTGTTGTTGTTGTTATGTGCCGTCGAGTCAAACCTGACTCATAGTGACCCCTCCTTGAGTTTCCGAGGCAGTATCACTGCGGAAGGAGAGGGATATATGGGAAAGATCTGTGACCACCATGATAACATTAGGAAATGGGAGGGCACTTAATTGTGCACACAAGAGATAGAGGACAGACTCTAATACCAACCAATGTGTCCACAATACTGCATTGCCATTAACACCGAATACCAGGCTACAGATAAACACAAAAATGCCTGAGAGGATCAGATGGGGGTCAGTGAACAGAAGTATACTCTAAACCAAGGAAAGATTCAGATGAGGTTAATCTTGCACAGACACCAGAGATAAAAAATACCTGCATTCCTTACAGAAATAATAGAAAACAGACACAGAGTAATCCCTCACCGACAACCAGACACTATGGGAGAGAGATCCAATATATCTACCATCTCAGGACCATAATACTGAGGTACACCAGACTCAATTGGCACAACAAAATACATAAAAGCCTTGTTCCCCATCCTACATTGGTGAGTAGCGACTGGGGTCTTAAAAGCTTTCAAGTGGTCATCTAAGATGCAGCTAATGGTCTTCTAGCCTTGGAAGCAAAGAAGAATGCAAAAAACAAAAAGGGCATTTGGAAGAAATTAGCTATAGGACATGATGACCCTCAAGACCAGGATGGTGTCGGACCACCAATGCCAACCACTCAGGAAAGGATCAAATCTGGAGATCCTGGATAAAATGGGAGTGAAAACATGGAACAAAGTCCAAAGACTCAATAATGACCAGAATTACTGGTCACATGAAATCTAGTGAGACCATCAATACTATGGCTCTGGAATACGTTCTGTGCCTGGAATAAAACACACCCCCAGAGGCTGGCTCTCAGCCCAATAGTTAACAATATACATATAGTTAAGACCACTCAACCCAGGATGACACACCCCCATACTCTATGGTAATACATTCCTCACAGTAATAGATGATGGGGCACAAGAGGACCAACATTCGAACTGAGGAAATGCAGGACACACAGAGTGCATAAATATGAGGGACACTGGGGGAGGGTTACAGGGGAGGGAGAGGAGAAAACTGGGTTAGGGTTGGACATGGTAAATGGGGAGTGAAACTAAATGTACACGTAATGTTGAATGTAAAACAAGCTCTTAAAATAAATGAATAAATAAATAAATAAATAAATAAAAGTATATTTGGTCTATATCTCTATTTAATAAAATAGAAATATAGAGAGTAAAATAGAAAATACAAATTAATATAACCAAATTTTCTAAACTAAGTCATTTTCCAATAACTGAATTGAGTACAAAATTATTTTCCTTTAATAATCTCATCCAGGGAGGCTTCCGGCAAGAGGACGGACTGGGCAGAAGGATTGCAAAGACCCTCTTCAACAAAGAAAAGGGAAACCAATTAACACAGACACAGAAGATAGTCTTGGACCCCTGAGCCTTGAAGGGAAGGATACAGAATTGGACTAAA
>NW_006921792.1:5638478-5652590 GCF_000298275.1 Orycteropus afer afer | reverse complement strand
CTGCTTATGCACAGGGAGACAGCTCAGGGCACAGAAGAGTATGGAGCGATGGACACTGGGAAGAGGTAACTATGGGGAGGAAGTGGGAGGGGAGCTGTGGCATTGTAAATTTTGGTCAATGACATGAGACAAAATATATTATGTGAACTGCTGTACGAAAAGTGAATTTACTCTGTAAATCTTCACGCAAATCAAAATAAAATTTTAAAAAAATAAAATGATCTCATCCATTAAAAACAAAACTAGTTCATCTTTAAAGAATTGATTTAACTTTTAGGAAAAAAACACATTAGCTTGAAAGAATACCTATCAAGTTTCAGTAAACAAACTAAGTCTCCTATCAATTTAATATTATTAACATCATATTTGAAGAAATATTATATATATCACAAGACAGACTCTAAATATATCATTACCAATAAAGCACTCTTCATTTCTTTTTACACATTTTGCACCATATGTGTAGATGTGCGTAATGCTGCAAATGTCAGTAAAATCTTCTACATTTTGATTTATGTTTAAGAATATGTAAAATTGCCATTCATTTTTACCATAAGCTTTCCATTTTAATTGATATTTAATATTGTTTATTTAGGTGAAAAATAAGCTTCTTGCTTCTTTGAACTTAAAATTGATCTCATTGAAATGCAGTGATATGTGTGATAAAACATAGATCACACAATCTTTTCTACTTTTGATCATTAAATATTTCTCAGAAATTTCTTTGATTTCAAGAAATTCTGCACTTGAAATTAACAGTTCAGAAAATCTTTTTTAGGAACTTTTCCATGTTCAATGAAAGAGCATGGTAAAGAACATAAGTTTATTAAAATTTGTTGTCTTCTATGTCTTCCAGAAGTTCTATAAACTGTTAATTAGTCATAGCATCTGTCATACATACACTGAAGGAACTGTTTGGATGACAATTTTAAGTCTGTTTCAGAAACTGAGCACAAATATTTTTAATATGTATAATACAGTGGAATGAAACAAAAAGGGAAATATCAATCCTTTGTTTTAACATTCTAAAAATTTGAATTTTTGACCTAACATAGCTAGAACACCATCTGTTTAAAGAAAAAAAAAAAAAAATCAATTATCTAATATATGTCTCAAAATCTTACTTTAAAAGAAATAAAAATATAATTCAACCACAAATTCAATATTTCACGCTACAATATGACAATATTTCTTTGCAAGTTGAAGTCCTGGATGCAAAATTTCACCCTACATATTGTTTGAACAGTTTCAGTCATATAACTCATCTCATTTAAAGCTAAAGAGAAGTACATGGACTATTTCCAATTTTTATTCCATTGAACTTTATTTCTTCTTAGAAAGTACTTCCATTCTATAGATAATTATATGGTGGCCAAATTGAAGATCTATCACTTTGTAAAATGTCTTTTTAGTACTCTCTTACCACATTATAAAAAAGTTTTTGACAATTGAAATAAGAATTTCCTTTACTATCTAAAATTTCTTTTCTTTTCCTTCTAAGAATGAAAGAAATTTTATATTTCATCAAAGTCACAAGCTCAGATTCTGTAAAGAAAGGTTTTACAATCTTATTGGTAGATATTCAATTCTGATTTGATACTACTGATTTTGTCCATTATTTTTAGATGTTTTAGGAGAAATATCAAATTTGCTACATATGTGATTAAAATGTTTCTTAAAATTATTCACTTTGCTACCTGTAAAATACTTTGAAAAGCAAGTAGCTAATTTTCATTTTACACTGCTACTGCTAATTGAAACAGCCATTCATAGACTAATTTCCAATGCACTTTCTTCCAGATTCTTTTATTTATTTCCATTTGTTATTCTTCTTTTTCAATCTCCTCTTGGTCCTGTACTAGTAGGATTCTTTCATTTTCAGTTTTAAAATGTATTCATGTTTAGTTTTAGAGTGGAAAACAATTTAATCATATCATAATTTAAATAAGCATTTTACTTTAATAATAAGTTACAATTTGCTTTTCTATTGTTGTAATGCTTACTGTGTGCATAAATATTGAAAAAAGTCACTACAATGTTACATTATCAGAGGAAATAAAATTAATTAAAATAGTCAACTTTTGCCACACTAATATGCTTTCATGTATAGTACTGGAAATAATACATGTACCCAACACACACACAACAATTGAATAGTATCTTATATGATGCAATGGCTACAGTTGTGTTTAACCGGGGGAAAAAATGTATTCCTTTATTTTATAAATTCAAAATCAAATTAATTTAAAATGGAAAAAATAAAAAATTTAGTTCCTCTAATACACTTGGCACATTTCAAGTGCGAAATATTCACATATATAGTGAGTGCCACTTATCTAACAGTTTTTTGTACTTTGGTGTCTTGCATGTTGCTGGGATTCTAGAAGTTATTCCACAGGTATTTGAAATACCAGCAGGGTACCATGGTGGACCAGTTTCAGTGAAATTTCTGTACTAAGACAGGCTATGAAGAAGGATCTGGCAATCTACCTCTAAAAACCCAAATTGTCTATGAAAGCCTTATGAATAACAGGGGAACATTGCCTGATATAATACTGGAAGATGAGCCCCTCAAGTTGGAAGGCACTCAAAATATAACTAAGGAAGAGCTGTTTCCTCAAAGTAGAGTTGACCTTAATGACATGAATGGAAAAAAGCTTTTGAAACCTTGATTTGCTGATGTGGCAGAACTCAAAATGAGAAAAAAAACAGCTGCAAATATCCATTAGTGACTGGTGAAGAAACAGAAAATTTTTGTCAACATCCATAGTCTGAAATTGACCAAAAGCATTCTCTGTTCCCTTCTTAACTATGCATTCCTGTCTGTCCAGCTTTCCCTCTATGTGAATGCTGCCTCTCTGGTGTCTCATGGCTGATTGCTCTGAGGGGTGCATCTCCCTAGAGTAGGTTGGTGTATCACCCTGGGGTAAGTATTCTGCATGTAGATCTTTCTACTGTTGGGCTGAGAGGCAATCCATGGAAGTGAGTCCATTTCTAGGACTGTAGAGTAACCCAGGGCCATAGTCTTGGGGATTCTACCAGTCTCTATCCAACCAGTAATTCTGGTCATTTTTGTGTTTTTGAATTTTGTTCCACATTTTCCTCTCACTCTATCCAGGATCTCCAGTTTTGATCCCTTTCCAAGTGGTTGGCATTGGTAGCTGGGCACCTTCTAGTTCTTTTGGACTTGGAGTCATGATGGCTGAGGTCCTGGTGGTCCATCTTATCCTTGGACTATTGTTTCCAGATGTCTTTGATTTTGTTCACTCTTCTTTGATTCAGATGAGAGGAAATCAATAGTTCCATCTTAGATAGCTGCTTGAAGGCTTTTAAGACTCCATCACTACTCACCAAAGTAGCTTGTAGAACAAGATTTTTTATGTACTATGTTGTGCCAATATTGTCTCCCAAGACTACTGTCCCAAGTCTGCAAGCCTGGTAATTCTCTCTCTCAAGGTGTTTGACTGTCTTTGAGAAGTTACTCCAACTCTTTCTTCTGTTGCTTCTGTAATGTATGAGGCTAATCTTGTATCACAAGTTCATATGTAAGATTATCTTCAGCCAAATCTATCTCTGGTCTAGGGTAGCTTCCTTCCTACCCCCACCTAATCTTCTCCCTGTCTATGCATTTATCCGTAGCCTAGTGTTTGGTGTTTGTGGTAATGCAGTATTGTGCAGGTACTAGTATTTGACTCTATTGTCTGTATCTTATGTGCACTTTTCAGTGTCCTTCCTTTCCCCAATGTCATCATGCTGGTAACAGACTCTTCCCATACCATCCCTCCCCTCACCCAAATCAACATGTGACCCCCAACAGGTCTGAAATTTTCCCTCCCTTTCCCTACCATTCCCTGTAACCAACAAAGTGAATTTTCTTCCCTGAATAAACCTTCCCTTGACTTTTTATAATAATGGGCTCATACAATATGTGTAAGTCTGTGATTGACTTATTTCACTCATCATCATGTCTTCCAACTTCATCCATGTTGTGGGATGATTTGCATATTCTTCATTATTCTTTAATGATAGTATTGCAGAGTATTCCATTGTGTGAATGTGCCATAGTTGGGTTATCCATTTATCTGTTGATGGGCATTTAGGTTATTTCCATCTGTTTTCTATAGCGAATTTTGCTGCAATGAACAAGGGTGTGCATATGTCTGCTTGTGTCCTGTTTTTCACATCTTTAGGATATATTCTTAATAATGGAATTGTGGGATCAAGTGATATTTCTGTTTTCAGTTTTTTAATGAATTCTCATACTATTTTCCACAATGGTTGTACCATTTTGCAGTCCCACCAGCAGTGTATGAGAGTTCCAAACTCTCTGTAACCTTGCCAACATCTGTTATTTTCTGTCTTGTTGAACTTTGCTATTATTGCTAGGGTGAGATGGTATCTCATTGCTGTTTTTATTTCATCACTCTAATGGCTAATGATCGTGAGTATTTCCTCATGTGTTTGTTGATCACCAGTATATCTTCTTAAATGAAGTGTCTACTCATGTCCTTTGCCCATTTTTTAATTGAGTTGTTTGTCTTTTTGGGTTGAGGTGTTGAAGTTTTCTATACATTTTGGAGATAAGTCTCTTGTCAAATATGAAATAGCCAAAATTTTTTTTCCCTAATCTCTAGGTTCTCTTTTTACCATTTTGGAGAAGTGTAAATGCACATAAGAATTTAATTATTAAATTCAATTTATTTTTTTAAAAATCTCAGTCCTCTCTGCCACTGCCTGTGCATTTTGGGTTATACTTGATAGTCTATTTATGCTGTGGATTAGGGCCTCTAGATTTGCCCCTATTTTATCTTTGATGAGCTTTATAATTTTGGGTTTTACATTTAAGTCTTTGATCCAACTTGAGTTTGTTTTTGTGTATGGGGTGAAGGATGGGTCTTGTTTCATTTTTCTGTAAGTGGATATCCAATTTTGCCAGTACCATTTGTTAAAAATGCTCTCTCTCCCCCAGTTAATGGATTTTGCCTCTTTGTCAAAGAGAAGCTGTCCATAGATGGATGGGTCTACTTCTGGGTTTTTGATTCTGTTCCATTGGTCTATCTGTCTATCATTGTACCAAAACCATGCTGTTGTAACTACTATTACTGTATAGTAGGTTTTGAGATCCAGGAGTGTAAGACCTCCTACTTTGTTTCTCTTCTTCACAGTACATTACTACATTACTTATCTGAGGTCTCTTTCCTTTCTATACAAAATTAATGACTGGTTTTTCCATGTCCTTGAAAAATATTGATGAATTCTGGAATGGGATTGCAATTGAATGTGTAGATTGCTTTGGGTACTATTGACATTTTCACAATATTCAGTCTTCCTATCTGTGAACAAGGCATATTCTTCCATTTTCTGTAGATCCTTGTAGTTTCTTGTAGTAGTATTTTGTAGTTTTCTGTGTAAAGGTCTTTTGTGTCTCTGGTAAGATTTATTCCTAAATATTTTATCTTTTTAGTAGCTGTTGTAAATTATATTGTTTTCCTTGTTTCCTCGCAGAGGTCTCTTTGTTGATGTAGCGAAATCCAACTGATTTTTCTAAGTTGACCTTGTATCCTGACACTTTGCTGAACCTTTCTATTAGTGCCAGTAATTTTTTTGCTGGGTCTCTTGGATTTTCTATGTATAGGATCATGTCATCTGCAAATAGAGACAGCTTTACTTCTTCTTTGCTGATATGGATCCCTTTTATTTCTCTTTCTTGCCTTATTTCCCTGGCTCAGATTTCCAATACAATTTTAAATAGAAATGGTGATACAGGGCATCCTTGTCTGGTTCCTGTTCATAAGCAGAATGCTTTGAGTCTTTCTCTATTAACAATAATGTTGGCTGTTGACTTTGCATATATGCCCTTTATTATGTTGAGGATTTTTCCTTCTATCCCTATTTTGCTGAGAGTGTTGAACAGAAATGGGTATTGGGTTTTGTCAAATGCCTTTTCTGCATCATTTGATATGATTATATGTTTCTTTTCTTTTCTTTATGTGGTGGATTACATTAATTGTTTTTCTGATGTTGAACCATCCCTGCATACCTGGTATGAAGTTCACTTGGTCATTATGTATTATTACTTTTTTGATATGTTGTTGGATTCTGTTGGTTAGGATTTTGTTGAAGATTTTCTGACTATATTTGTAAAGGGTATTGGTCTGTAGTTTAGCTTTTTAGTGGTGTATTTCCCTGCTTTTGGTATCAGCGTTATGCTTTCTTCATAGAATGAATTTGGGAGTATTCCATTTTTTCCATGTTCTAGAATAGTTGAAGTAGTATAGATGTCAGCTCATCCCTGAACATTGGTAAAATTCTTCAGTGAATTTGTCTGGGCCAGGACTCTTTTTTTTTGTGGGGAGTTTTGTTATGAACTGCTCAATTTCTTCTTTTGTTAAGACTCTGTTCAAGTATTCTGTTTCCAACTGGGATAGTTTAGGTAGGTCTTGTGTTTGTAGAATCTTGTCCATCTCTTCTCTGTTCTCAAATATGTTGGAGTTCAGTTCTTCATAATATTCCATTATTATTATTATTATTTTTTATTTCTGTGGGTTCTGTTGTGATGTCCCCCTTTTCCTTTATTATTCATGTTAATTTCATCTTCCCTTTCTTTTCCTTTGTTAAATTTTCCAGTGGTTTATCAATTCTCTTAATCTTTTTGAAGAATTGGCTTCTTGTTTTGTTTTCTTTTTCTATTGTTTTGTTTTCTGCTTCATTTATTTCTGCTTTGATCTTTATTATTTCCTTATTTCTGGATACTGTAGTTTTCTTTTGTTGCTCTTTTTCTAATCATTAGAGTTGTTGAGTTAACGTGTTGATTTTAATTTTTTCATCTTTTTTTGATGTGTGCATTTATTACTGTAAATTGATGTCTGAGTACTGCTTTTTCTGTGTCCCAAAGATTTTGGTAAGTTGTGTCTTCATCCTCATTTGTTTCCAGGATTTTTTTTTTTTAATCCCACACTTTATTTCTTCTGTTACCCAGTAGTTTTTGAGCAATTTTTTTTATTCAGTTTCCCCATATTTAATATTTTTCTTCATCTTCCTATTATTAATTTCTAATTTTATAGCATTGTGAACTGAGAAGATACTTTGTAATATTTCAATGTTTTTGAATTTATTGAAGCTTGTTTTGCATCCTAATATCTAATCTATTCTGGAGAATGATCCATGTGCACTGGAGAAGAATGGATATTGTGCTTTTGTTGGATGGAGTGCTCTGTGTATGTCTATGAGGTCAAGTTGGTTGATTTTGTTGTTGAGTTCTTCTAAATCTTTGTTGAGTTTTTTTTTTTTTTTTTTTCTAATGTGTTAAAGTCTCCTACTTCTATGGTAGATTTGTCTGTTTTTTTCTTCAATTCAATTAGTATTTGCTTTATGTATTTTGGAGCTCTTTCATTGGGTTGTTGTTGTTGTTATGTGCCATTGAGTCAGACCCAACTCATAGTGATTCCTTCTTGGGTTTCCGAGGCAGTATCACTGTGTAAGTAAATTGCCAACCTTCCTTCCAAGGAGTGGCTGGTGGGTTTAAAGCAACAGCCTTCTGGTTAGCAGTCAAATGCCTTAGGCACTATGCCACCAGTGTTCCCACTGCCAAACTAATGGATACTATAACAAATGTGTTAGGAGAAAGTTTTAGATGGGTATGTGCCCCATGCTGTATCTGCCTTATTTAATTCTACCTTGACACTACATTTTTTGCTGCCAGCAGACTCACCTCATATGAAGTTCTCCTCTTGGCTACATCTAACATTAGACATTAACATTCAGAGTGTAAATTCTAAAGGTTGAATGAAGTCCCTCAATCTTAGTCTTCAGCTTTGCTTCTTCTACTAGGCCCACTGGACCTGGATGCTTCTTCTAACTCAGGCAACAGCAGGGTGCTGAGTCTAATGAACCCAAGACTGACAGGTGAAGTGGCCGAATCCCAGGATTTGCAGACAACACAGCAGACCACTGGTTCAAGTCCGGGAACTGGTGATGAAGATTTGGCCAAATGCAAAATCTAAATGTGCCAAGAAGCTAGAGACCCTTCCCAAAGCTTCTCCGTATATACTGGAAAGAAGCCATATCCTGAAGGCAACTACTTAGCTGTTCACAGAAGATTCTACCATGGAGGTAATTACAATCTCAACGTGGGGAATAACTACATCCCACTGTTCAACCACTCAAAACCATGGCACAGCCAAGTTGACACACAACCTTAACTACCACAACTACATTTTAGTGACTGTTTAAATCCAGCTACTCTTCTCTCTGCAACTAAAGAGAACAACTATCCTACACTTGGTGACATAGACTTGACTTAGCAAAATTTAACTTCTTGGAAAAGCTTCAAAGAGACCCCTCTACCTAATCTTGATTTAGTTTTGTTTTTGGATGGTCCCTGTTTAAAACCTAATCCTACTAGTCCTCACTATCAAGCTGGATGCACTCTTATGATTTCTACTTTATTCTTGGAAAGTCAGATTCTTCCTGAATCCACTTCATGCTTAAGTCCAACATGCTTAATTAATTGCCCTCTCTAGACCTTGTAGAATTGCTTCAGGAAAATACGTTAATATTTTTACACAGAGAAAAAAAATGTTTTAAAATGTACATGTTTTTGCATGTCATATAAACAAAGAAGATTTTTAACACCTTACAGAATTGTCATAAAATATGAAGTTTTAGTATCGGACTTTCTAGAAGCTCTATTACTCCCTTCTGAAGTTGCTGTGATAAAAATACAATCTCACTAACCAGAACAAGAATTGAAGAAAATAATCTTTCTTATATGGCAGCCAAACAAGCTACCTCACAAGTTATTTCTGCATGTATGATAAATAAAGTAAAATCAAACTCAGCTCACTGCTATCAAGTGGATTACAACTCATAGATACCCCAATTGGGTTTTCAAGGCTATAAATCTTTATAGGAGCAAATCATCTCATCTTTCTTCTGTGGACTGGCTGGTAAGTTTGAATCACCAAACTTTAGGTTAGTAGCCAAAGACCTTAACCACTACACCACCATAGTAAGGGCTTCCCCAAATTTGTCTATTGAAAATACCAACTTTCATGAATTAATTTTAGAAAAACTTTTAAAATACTAACAGTTAGTTATAATGTCCTCCAAATTCATCCATGTTATGAAGTGCTTTCCAGATTCTATATTATTCTTTAGGGTTGCATAATGTTCCATTGTATGTATGTACCACAGTTTGTTTATCCATTCCTCAGTTGATGGGCACTTAGGTGTTTCCATCTCTTCACTACTGTGTACAGTACTGCAATGAACATGTGTGTGCATGTATCTGTCATGTCCTGGCTCTCACTTCTTTAGGATATATACCTAGTAATGGGATTGCTGGATCAAATGACATTTCTATTTCCAATTTTTTAAAGAATCACTGTACTGATTTCCATAGTGGTTATATCATTTTACAGTCCCACCAGCAGTGTATGAAAATTCCAATCTTTCCACATCCTTGCCATTTGTTATTTTCTGCCTTGTTGAACTTTGCTATTAATGCTGGTGTGAGATGGTATGACATGGTTGTTTTGATTTGCAGCTCTCTAGGAGTTCTGGTAGCATAGTGCCTAAGGCACTTGACTGCTAACCAGAAGGCTGGTGGTTCAAATCCACCAGCCACTCCTCAGAAGGAAGGTTTGGCAATCTATTTCCGTAGACTTGATGGCACCTAACAACAACAATGGCTAATAATCAAAAACAGTTTTTTCATGTGTTTGTTGGCTACCTGAGTATTTCTTGGTAATGCATCTATTCATGTCTTCTGTCCATTTTTTAATTGGATTGTTTATCTTTTTGATGTTGAGGTGCTGATGTTTTCTATAAATTTTAGAGATGTGCCAGACATATTATGGCCGAATATTTTATCCCATTCTGTAGGTTGTCTTTTTACTTTTTTGGAGAAGTCTTTTGATGCACATTAGAATTTAATTTTTGGAGGCCCCTTCATCTAGTTTATTTTCTGCTGTTTGTGCATCTTGGGCTATGCTTAATAGTATATTTATGCCACAAATTGGAGACCCTAAGATTGCCTCTATTTTTTCTTTGATGGATTTCAGTTTTAGGTTTCACATTTAAGTCTTTGATCCATCTGGAGTTAGTTTCTGTTTATGTTGTGAGGTATGGATCTTGTTCCATTTTTCTGCTAATGGATATCTGGTTTTGCCAGCACCATTTGTGAAAGAGACCATCTCTTCCCCACTTAATGGATTTTGGCCCTTTGTAAAAGATCAGCTGAGCATAGGTCGACAGATTGACTCTGGGTTCTCAATTTTGTTCCACTGATCTATGTGTCTGTCATGGTACCAATGCCAAGCTATTTTAACAACTGTGCCTGTGTAGTAGGTTTTGAGATTTGGAAGTATGAGACCTCCTAATTTGTTCTTCTTCTTCGTAGCATTTTGCTTATCTGAGCTATATAAAATTAGAGATAGAATTTTCTATATCCTTAAAGAATGTTGATGGAATCTGGATTGGGATTGCAATTAATGTATAGATTGCTTTGGGTAGTATTGACATTTTCACAATGCTCAATCTTCCTATCCACAATCATGATATGTTCTTCCATTTATATAGATCTCTTAAAGTTTCTTGAAGTAGTATTTTGTAGTTTTCTTTGTATAGGTCTTCTGTGTTCCTGGTAAAATTTATTTTCAAGTATCTTATCTTTTTTGGTACCTATTGCAAATGGTGTTGATTTCCTTATTTCCTTTTCAGAGAACTCTTTGCTGGTATAGAGGAATCTAATTGATTTTTGTATGTTGATCTTTTATCCTGTTCTATGCTAAGTCTTTCAATAAGTTCTAGTAGTTTTCTTACACAGTCTCTTGAATTTTCTGTATAGACGATCATATAGGAAAATAGGAATAATTTTATTTCTCCCTTACCAATTTGGATGCCTTGGATTTCCCTTTCTTGCCTTATTGCCTTGGCTATGCCTTCCAATTCAATGATAAATAGAAGTGGAGGTAGAAAGCATCCTTTTCCAGTCCCTGTTTGCAAGGGGAATGATTTCAGTCTTTCTCCATCGACAATAATGTTAGCTGTTGGTTATGCATATATGCCCTTTATTATCTTGAGGAATTTCCCTTCCATTCTTATTTTTCTACAAGTTTTTAACAGGATGGATGTGGTTTTTATCAAATACATTTTCTGCATCTATTGATATAATCATGTAGTTCTTTTCCTTTATGTGATGGATTGTGTTGATTGTTTTTCTAATGTTGAATCATCCTTGCATGCTTGATATGAATCCCACTTGGTCATGATGTATTATTATTATTTTTGATATGTTATTGGAACCTATTGGCTAGGATTTTGTTGAAGATTTTTGCATCTACGTTCATGAGAGATATTGGTATATAGTTTTCCTTCCTAGTGGTGTTTTTGCCTGCTTTTGGTATCAGGATTATGCTTGCTTCATAAATTGTATTTTTGAGGATTCTATCCTTTTCTATGTTCTGGAATAGTTTGAGGAGCTCTGATGGTGTAGTGTCTAAGGCATTTGACTACTAACCAGAAGGCTGGCAGTTCAACCCAACAGCTGCTCCTCAGAAGGAAGACTGGGAAATCTATTTCCATAGAGATACTTCCTCAGAAACCCAAGGAGGGGTTGCTATTAGTTGGGACCAACTCCATGGCAGAGAGTTGGTGTCAGTTCTTTGAACATTTGGTAGAATTCTTCAGTGAAATCGTCTGGGCCAGGACTTTTTTATTTGTTGGTAATTTTTTTATGACCAGTTCAATTTTTCTTTTGTTATGGGTCTGTCCAAGTTTTCTACTTCAACTGTATTAGTTTAGATAAGAAATGTGTTTCTAGCTATCTGTCCATTTCTTCTAGGTTTTCAAATTTTTTTGAGTACTGTTCTTCATAATATCCTGATATGATTCTTTTATTTCTTTTGGTTGTGTTGTGACATCATTCTTTTCATTTCTTATTCATGTTATTTGCATCTTCTCCTTCATTTCCTTTATTAAGTTTGCCAGTGGTTGGTCATCTTTTCCAAGAAACAACTTCTGGTCTTGTTGATTTTTTCTATTGTCTTTCTCTTTTCTGTTCCATTTATTTCTGCTTGAATCTTTATTTTTTCTGTTCTTCTGGTGACCATAGCTTTATTTATTTATTTATTTATTGCTGCTTTTTTCTAATTATTGGAGATGTTGGGTTGAGGTGTTGATTTTGGCTCTTTCTTCCTGTTTAACATGTGCATCTCTTGCTATAAATTGCCCTTGATCACTGTTTTGCTGTGTCCCAAAGATTTTAGTATATTTCATTTCATTCTCATTTGATTCAAGGAATTTTTTAATTCCATTTTTTATTTCTTGTATTACCCATTCATTTTTGAGGAGGGTGTTATTCAGTTTCCATGTGTTTGCCTTTTTTCTGTTCATCTTTCTAGTGTTGATTTCTAATTTGATAGCATTGTTATTTAAGAAGATGTTTTACAGTATTTCAATGTTTTTAAATGTATTATGGGCTATCCCAGAGAATGTTCCATGTATGCTGGAAAAGAATGTATATTTTGCTGTTGTTGGGTGAAGTGTTCTATAGAAGTCTACAAGGTCAAGTTGCTTGATTATAATGTTTAGTTCTTTGGCATCTTTGTTGAGTTTCTTTCCAGTTGTTCTATCTTTTATTGAAAGTGGTGCATTAGTTTCATAGTATTACTGTGAAGTCATCTATTTGTCTTTTGAATTCTGTTAAAGTCTGCTTTATCTATTTTGGGGCTCATTCATTGAGTGCATAGATATTTATTATGTATATCTCCTCTTGTTCGACTGATCCTTTAATCATTATATAGTGCCTCTACCTGTCTTCTATGGTCATTTTTGTTTTAAAGTCTGTTTTATCAGAAATTAGTATTGCCAATCCTGCTCTCTTTTGGTTACCATTTGCTTGGTGTATCTTTTTTCCAATCTTTGATTTTTAGTCTATTTTTGTCTTTGTGTCCAATGTTTGTCTCTCATAGACAGTGTATTGATGGTTCTTGTTTTCTTATCCAGTCTGCAACTCTCCATCTCTTGAGTGGTGCATTTAATCCTCTGACATTCAATGTAGTTATTTACAAGTATGAATTTAGTAATATCATTTGGGTATCTGGGATTTTTTTTTTTTTTTGAGGTATTTCTTGTTTCTTTGTACCACATAAGTTTCTGTGCTGAGCTCAATTTGTTTATGAGTAGTATTATCATATCTTTCATTTCTATTGTTTAGTAATTTCTAAGTATATATGCTTGTCTTCTGCTTTATTGTGATGTGAAGATTTATTGTTTTTCTTTGAGGTTACCCTGTAATTTATAATTTTCTTCCCAGATTTAAAGCAATCTGTTTGATCTTGAAATTGTCTTGTCTTCCTCACTATCTAGAAGTTCTGTAACTACACTATTTATTCCCTCTTTTTGGTTTGTAATTGTCCTCATTACCAATTGCTGTCTCTGGTTCCCTGTTTACAATCTTGTAAGCTTATTTTACTTTGGATAATTCTATAACTGGGTTGGTTTCTGGGATATGTTGTCATATGTGTTAATCATCGCTTGTTGTTTGCTGTTTTTGGTTCTCTATCTGAAGGACTCCCTTTAAAATCTTTTAAAGTTGGTCTGGTTTTAACAAATTCCCTTAATTTCTGCTTATCTGGAAATCTCCTATTTTCACCCTCACATTTGAGGGACAATTTTGGTTGCTATATAATTCTTGATTGGAGATCTTTTCCTTTCAGCATTTTATATATCATCCCATTGCCTTTGCACCTGAATGGTTTCTGCCAAGAAATCTGAGCTTAGCTTATTGGTTGCCCTTTGTAGGTAACTTTTCAGTTCTCCCATGCTTTCAGGATTATTTCTTTGCCTTTGGTTTTCAGGACTTTGGTGATAATATGTCTTGGTGTCTTTTCTTTTGGGATCTATCCTGTTTGGGGTTTGTTGAACTTCTTGAATGGTGATATTCTTGTCTGTCATCCTATTAGTGAAACTCTCTTCCAAAAAATTTTCAGGAATTTTCTCTGTGGTTTTATCTGTCTCTTCCTGTTCTGTAATTCTGATTACACATAGGTTATTCCTCTTGATAGTATCCCTCATTAATCTTTTTTTTTTTTTTTACTTTCTTCTTTT
>NW_006921792.1:5609006-5627231 GCF_000298275.1 Orycteropus afer afer | reverse complement strand
ATCAAGCCGCTTTTTAAACCTACAAAATGGCAGCGGTCTTCGGACCGGCAAAAGTCCACATCTCAGCCCACCCTTCTACTCACCTTCTCTGCTTTTTCCCCATCCACGGTGCACAGTCCGCGCAGTCCCTGGCTGGCAGGGTGATTTTTAGGTTAATTCTTAGGTCCTATCACCAGTCGCCTATCTCCGAGCCGCCTGTATTGTCAGGGTCACTCAGTTCGCTGTCAGACCGCAGCTCCGTAGGTCTCCTTTTTTTTGGTATTTTCATGCAAATTCTTCTGCTAGTTGGGGTTTAGTCCAATTCTGCATCCTTTCCTTCAAGGCTCAGGGGTCCAAGATTATCTTCTGTGTCTGTGTTAATTGGTTTCCCTTTTCTTTGTTGAAGAGGGTCTGTGCAATCCTTCTGCCTAGTCCGCCATCTTGCCCCACCTCCCCCCTCATTAATCTTAAGCTTTCTGCATTATGTTTTGATGTTTTGTCTGATTGATACCTTCACAAAGTAGTATTGAGGTAGTTGTTTTTAATCTCATTCATTCTATCTTCCATTGATTTGACTTTACTCTTTTGTCTATTCCATGTGATATCTATTTCTGAAATGTTAATATTAATCTTCTGGATTTCGGTTTGTTGGTTTTGTTTCATTTCTAATTTTTTTTCAATTTGTTCTTGTATTGTTTATGTAAATTGATCTAGAGTATTGTCTGTGCTTTCTTGGTTTTGTCAGTGTTTTCCTTGATATGTCTCTCAGTCCATTGAAGTTACTGCAATATAATTCTTTTGAATTCCTTATCATGGAGTTTCAACGCTGCTTCTTCGTCAGGAATGTTTTCAGGGTTTGTATCCTGGTTCCTTGTTTCTACTACTTTATCTCACTTTTTTGTGTGGGCTGTGAAGGTTTGTTTTCTCTGAAACATTGTAGTAGTGTTATATTTATGTTTTGTTTAATTTGTGGTTGTCTGATGCTGTGACAGGAGTATTTCCTTTTTTTTTTTTTTTTTGTGATATATCTATGTGAGCAGGGTCTGTGCTCCTCTATTTGCTAGTTGTTAACACTTTAGACACTCACCATCTGTCTCTGGGTGGGTGTGATAGATAATGACAGTGTGTACACAGATCTCTGTTAGCTTTCCATAAAGAGCAGTTGAGGGTGAGTTTAGCTGGTGTTCTGGTTACCTAGTGCCACTTTGACAAGAAAATACCACAAATGGGATGGCTTTAACAAACAGGAGTTTATTCTCTTACAATTTTGGAGGTTGAAGTCCAAGTCAAAGTGCTAGGCTATAGGGGCTGGGTGAAAGCCCTTCAATCCTGGCTTTACTTCTACTGCCTGCTCCTGGTCCACTAAAGCTAGAGGCTTTTCTTCACTCAGACAGCTGCTGGCTACTGAGACTGACAAGCCCAAGGTTGACAAGTAAAAAGTCACAAAACCACAAACCATAAACAAAAGTTACCAAACTGTTGAAAGTCCCAAGAGCAACAGAGCATGGAAGGCTGCTGAATAATGACAGAGCTACATGCAGGGTTCAAGTATTTCTTAAATTAGAGACCATTCCCTAAGCTGCTTCTTATATACTGGATGTAGACCACATCCCTAAAGCAGCTACTCAGCTGTTCCAATAGATTACACCATGGAGTTCATTACCACTCTCACCATGGGGAATAACTACATTCAGCTGCCCAGCCACTTAACCAGGCCCAGCTAAATTGACATACAAACATAACCACCATGGTAGTATTGATTGCCATTGATCGCGGGTCCATTGGCGCAAAAGCAAGTGGTGGCCCTCACTCAGTGGATGGTGCTGCAGGAGGTGCAGGTATGGTCGGGTTGTGTGGGAATAGTTGCCATGTCCCACTCAGTTAGAAAAAAAAAAAAAAAATGAAAAATACCAAAAAACAAACACAAGGGAAAAAAAATTCAAATCACATAAACAAATAGAAACAATTGAAAAAGAAAAAAGAAATACAATAATTAAGAAGAAAAATTTTCACAATATATTTTAAAAGTATAAAAGAAAGAAAATGATAAAAAGGGTAGGGGGAAGCCACAATATCTGGGGAGGGAAGAATAAGAGAAAAGAGCAAAAGTAAAAGATTAGAGAAAACTGCTAAAGGAAAAACAAGGGATGGGAAAAACCAAGATAAAGAAAAAAAGTAGAGAACCAGGAAAAGGGAAGAGAAGAAAAGAAAAATACTAAGAACTAGAGATGGAAAAGAGAAAAACAAAACCAAAAAGAAAAAAAAGGAAGGAAGGAGGAAGATAAAAATAATAAGTTAAAAATAAACAAACAAAATCAAAGCTTTGGGGATAGAGCTTGAAATCCATGCTCTGTCTGGTCACAGACCTGGATGGAGCCCC
Organism: Orycteropus afer afer; assembly: GCF_000298275.1. Classification (NCBI taxonomy): domain Eukaryota; kingdom Metazoa; phylum Chordata; class Mammalia; order Tubulidentata; family Orycteropodidae; genus Orycteropus; species Orycteropus afer. The sequence goes on along the minus strand of NW_006921792.1, from coordinate 5,624,872 downwards.
TGCATGTCTAGAGGTGGGTGGAGTTGAAGGGATGGCCACACCCTTGTTCACTAAGAGGGCTCAGGCTACAACAGTAACAAGAGAGAATATTGCACTACTTCAGTTGTCAGTCTTCAATGTGGTTGCCCATGCTGTCGTTGGCAGGCGGAGCACATTCCCAAGTCCCAGTTTAAGCAAGAATGCCAGCAAGACACACTCCAAATGGCTGCACCAGCTGCTTGGAAACATGTAAAATGCTTCAAACACCCTTAGCACATCTGCCAGCAGCCCACTGGTCCCCCTGTCTCCTGCCTTGCTATTCCACCTTTGGGTCCTCAGGCCACCAATGCAGTTCTTGCCCGTGCAGCATTGGTAAGCAGAACTGATTTTTAGGTTGCTTCAGAAATATTCAAAATATTCAAAATGGCTCTGCCCAGCAGTCCGCAGCTCCGTTTGTCTCCTTACTCACTGTTTCATTCAGGTTCTTCCCCTAGTATTTTATCCACTTCTTTATCCTACCCGTGAAAGCTCAGGGTTCCAGGATTGTCTTCTGTATTGGTTTCAGTTGGTTTCTCATTGCTTTGTTGCAGAGAGTCTGTGTAGCTTGTCTGCAAATTCTGCCATCGTGCCAGAATTCTCCAAAGAAACTTCTTGATAACATCTTATTCACCTGAGGAGCCCAAAAAACACTTTGTAGGGATGAGGGGACTCATTTCACCAGTCAAAGCATCCAGGAAATGTAGTGAGTTATTCTCATTTGTAAAAGGCTACCTTGAACCTATCATCCTCAGTCTCCTGGTCTAGTAAGGAAAACTGTTGTTGTTAGGCACCATCAAGTAAGTTCTGATTCATAGGGACTTTATGTACAACAGAACAAAACACTGTTGGTCCTGGGCCATCCTCACAGTAATTGCCATCACAGGTACTGTGTCAATCCATTCTCAACTTCAGAAAATATGTTGTCCTTCTCTAAGAACTGTTTCTTCCTGACAGAATCACTAATGTACAAGAGAAAAAATGTGGCCACTCTCACTTCTAACGAGCATTTCTTCTGTACTTTCTCCAATACAGATTTGTTTGTTCTAGCAGTCTGTGGCACATTCAATATTCTTCACCAATACCACAGTTGAAATGTAGAAATATATTAATCTTCTTGTTATCATCTTTATTCACTGTCCAGCTCTCAAAAGCTTATGAAGCTATTGAAAACACAATGGTTTAGGTCAGGCATGCCTTAGACTTCTAAGTTATGTCTTTGCTCTTAAAGACTAAACAGGTCTTTTGTAGCAAATATGCCCAATGCAATATGTCATTTGATTTCTTAACTCCTGCTTCTGTGGGCATTGATTGTGGATGCAAATAAGATGATATCATTGACAACTTTAAACTTTTCTCCATTTATCATAATGCTGCTTATTGATCCAGTTATGAGCATTATTGCTTTCTTTATAATGAAGTATAATCCATACTGAAGGCTACAGTTTTTGATCTTCATCACTAAATGTTTGAAGTCTTTTTCACTTTAAGCAAGCAATGTAATATCTCCTGCATATCTCATATTGTTAGGAAGCCTTCTTCCAATCCTGATGCCATTTCTTTTTCATATAGTCCATCTCCTTGGATGATTTGCTGAGTGTATAGATTGAAAAAATATGGTGAAAAGATACAACACTCATCTTTCCTAATTTTAAACCATCCAGTAATGCCTTGTTCTGCTCAAATGACTTCATCTTGCTCTATGTGCAGGTTTCTCATGACCACAATTAAGTGTTCTAGAATTCCCATTCTTTGCAACATTATCCATTATATGTTATTATCTACAAAGCCAAAAGCCTTTGCATAGTCAATAAAACATAGGTAAACATTTTACTAATATTTTCTGCTTTCAGCCAAGATCCATCTGACATCAGCAATTATTTCCTTAATTCTACATCCCCTTCTTAATCCAGCTTGGATTTCTGGCAGTTTTCTGTCAATATACTGCTGCAACCATTTTTTAATTATCTTCAGCAAAATTTTACTTGTGTGTAATGTTAATGATATTGTTCGATAATTTCTACATTCTGTTGGATCACCTTTCTTGTAATGAGCACAAATATGGATCTCTTACATTCAGTTGTCTAGGTAACCATCTTCCAAATTTCTTAACACAAATGAGTGAGCACCTTCAGCACTGCATCCATTTTGTTGAAAATCTCAGTGAGTACTTCATCAGTTCCAAGAGCCTTGTTTTTTTTTACCAATTCCTTCAGTGCAGCTTGGGCTTCTTCCTTTGATGCCAGTGTACTTGATCATATGCTACCTCCTGAAATGATTGAAGGTCCACCAATTGTTTTAGGTGTAGTCAGTCTGTGTATTTCTTCTATCTTCTTTTGATGCTTCTTGTATCATTCAATATTTTGCCCCTAGAATCCTTCAGTATTGAATTGAATTCATATTCGATATTCATTTCAATATTTGCAATGAATAAATCTTTGATCTTGTTAAATTCAATATTCAAGCCTTCACACTTGAATTTTTGTTTGATTCTTTCATCTTGAGAAATGCCAAGCATGCTCTTTCCTTTTGATTTTGTAATTCCAGGTCTTTACACACTTCATTATGATACTTTACTTTTTCTTCTTGAGCTGCCCTTTGAAATCTTCTGTTCAGCTCTTATTTCATCATTTATTCCTTTTGCTTTAGCTACTTTCCTTTCAAGGAAAAGTTTCAGAGTCTCTAATGAAATCCATTTTGGTCTTCTCTTCCATTCTTGTCTTTTTAATAATCTTTTGCTTTCTTCACATATGATATTGTTGATATTATTCCCCAAATTGTTTGGTCTCCAGTCATTGATGTTCAATATATCAAATCTATTCTTCGGATGGTTTCTGACCCAACAAGACATGACAACTATGACAATTAATAAACAAATATTTGGCCACAATACTGAAAAGAAGTTCCAGGGAGGCCAGGATAAAATGGAGTCATAGAAGACAAAGTAAAAAAGAATTACATACAGATGTCATACTTACAGACTTCAAGTGTAACTGACAAAAGTATATTTGAATTGTTCTTCCTCATGAATTCAAAGGCTTTCTTGAGTGAGTTCACGATCTTTAACAGAATAATTTATTGTAATGATGTCACTGCCCCATTTCAGCCTTTCACCAACATATAGCAAAGTGTGCAGAATTAAAGGACTTTAAATTTATGAATGACCAAGTTCATTTCCAATTTGGAACAGCTAAATTATAATGAATGGAAATGTAGACAATTTTTAAATTGTGGAACTGAGTTTTGTTATAGACTACAATGAATATGATTTTAGCACTTTGAGCAAAAGTCTAACTGCTTGAATTGTATCAGTGCAAAAACCTGAAAATTGAAAAGTTTTGGATTTTATGTACAGAAATAGTAAATGCAAACATTCCCTTTACAAAATAGCTCTTTTAGCTGCTATAGTAAAACTTGCTTTATTTAGAGAGGCTTGAAAACATCCTGAAACAATATTCATTCCCAGTAATAGTACATGTCCCATCTTGTACATTATGCCTTTCATAGGGAATAATCTGAGATAAAATATGGGCCTAGCCTTGTCTTTGCATTTTATTTCTTACTCATATCCCACTTTTGAAGCATTATGGAAATTTTGTCTTCTTTCTTAACACCCAGGAGAAACTTGCTACAGGGAGTAGGATTTGAAACTGTGAGAAGGCAGTACTTGCAGTTGTGAATGAGTAACAAATGTCCTATTTTCAGCATTGAATAAGAGTTGATTTTTCATTTGGGGTTTGCAGTTCTCCTATACTGGTTCCCAAACTAATAGTGCAATTCAGCACATCAAGCATAATGGAGATATGGTAAAGCGTATGGACATTTATAATAGGTGATTAGCTACCCCAGCCATTAGGATATCAGGCAGCAATAATTATTCAGTGATTGAGACTGAAAATGGACATCTCATCTAAAAGAAATTCAAGCAGTTCATTAATTTATGCCCTTTTAAACCCATAAATGTTTTGTAATTCTTAGATTTTAGGGAAGTTTTAAAAGTCTGGTCTAAAATGCCACAGGCACATTAGCAGAAACGTTTAAAGCTGTTAGCAGCTCCCAGCAGATTGTATTATTTATTATGTGCAGGCTTTAGAGGCTAAGAGCAGCTGAAAGGATAGCAGTGCCAACAGCTGAAAATGAAGTTTCTCTAAATAAAGGCCTAGTTGCCATTTAGCCTGATGTACAAATAACTGAAAATATAGTGAAACTCCTCTGAAAACAAAAACGGTTCCTTCTATCTTTGTGTACCTGAAAGTATAAATGCTTATATGTTATTTCATCCAAGAGTACAATTAAAAATAGATGCCTGTCTCTTCTGATGAATGAAAGTCCTGTACTGAACAAATAAGAAACTGAGGGATTATGAAAGCACATTGTAGTGTACAGAGATTTCTGCAAAATATAAGTTTCTGTTATCGTTATCAATATGATCATATCATAAAATAAATGTTGTTCTTATTTATTTAGTATAAATGAATTCTGCAAAGTCTTAGCAATTTTCTGGACTTATTTACATCTTTCAGAAATGTGAAACTGTGCTTTTAGTCCAGGCAAGCCCAAGGTAGCCTTGAAGCACTGTATTGGGCTGGCATGATGGCACAAAAGGATATTATAGCAATAAAGAAAAGATGGTTCCCAGTTCTGAAAGAATTCAACACTCTTTGTGTAAGCAAGACGTTGAAATTGGAAAAGTGAGTTGTTAAAGTGTACTGGTAATTTTCCACCAATATGATGAGATTTGGTGAACCTGATGGGGTGATGATTGAATGGAAATAAGAATAAAGCTTGTTATCCCTTCTCTTTGAAGTCTCAGGAGGATGGTTCCAATTAACCTTTTCTTTGTGAACTCAAATATATCAATATAACTCTCATAATAACTATGTTTAGATTTATGACTAAGGTATAGATAAAACCCACATGCCAGAATCCACCACATTTCCAGATTACCTGAAGGTCTCATCTTTCTGCACCAGTTTAGACATGTTCATGGCCTCAAAAATGTGTGCACTTGTGTGAGATTGGGAGAAACAGTGTACCAGCTGGGCAGGAAGAGGGGGAAGGGAATTGTAGTGATTGGAAGAAGCACTCCTCCTTATTCCAGATTATCTGTGAGAGCAGGTCGCAGACTAATGCAATTTGAGTCTGGATAATGCCACAGCTGCTCCATCTGAGAGAGCCAGTATAGCAGCTGCTGCAAAGCAAGTCTAGAGGGACATCTTTCTCACTACTACTAATCAGTTTACAGGGTTACTTGGAGGAAGAGCCATGCTATCACCTAGTGCAACATCAAGTCAAGGGAGTTTCCTGTCTGAAAAGAGTTGGATTCCTTCTTTGTGATTATGGCTTTTTAAGGCCCCCACAGACTCTGTAATGATTAACAGGATTTTTCTGTTTTTGAAGTTCAAGTTTCACATCCCTTAGCAGCACATGTGGTTTTTGTGATGATTGTGGTATTTATCAGGGAGTTCTAGTGGCATAGTGCTCTTGGCTGCTACCTGAAGGTTGAAGTTTGAACCCATCAGCTGCCCTACATAAAAAGATAGTGCAATCTCCTTCTGTAAAGACTTGCAGCCTTGAAAACATGATACAAATATATATATATATATATATATATATATATATATATATATATATAAAGAAAGAAAGAAAGAAAGAAAGAAACCAAACTCGCTGCCTTAGAGTGGATTTCAAATCATAGCAACCCCTCCTTGGGTTTCCGAGGTGGTATCTCACCAGCCACTACTTGGAAGGAAGGTTGGGCAATCTATTTCCAAAGGGATACCACCTTGGAAACCCAAGGAGGGGTCGCTATGAGTTGAGTTCGACTCGAGGGCACGTAACAACAGCAACAACATCTCTACAGAAATAGATTGCCTGGACTTCCTTCTGAGGAGTGGTTGGTGGGACAGTTCTACTCTGTCTTATAAGGTCACTGAGTTGGAGTCAACTCAATGGTAATGGATTTAGTTTGGTTTTGGGTGGTATTAATATTTTAATATTGTTATTATTCTTCTCACTCTCAATAAATGTTTACTTTCATACATAATTTTTGTATTCTGTTCCTTACTGTGTGTCCCAAAACTTAAAGTACTATTGTCTCTAAAGAAAAGGAGCTAACTAAAGAAAAACAAAGTGAACTTTCTCTGGGATCCAAATCCATGTTACTGGGGCTAAATTTCTGTATCTATGTTCTGTCTGTATGTTAGACACCATGCAGAACTCTGCATCCACCATAAGGTTTATTCAAAGTGATATGGGACATAAAATCAAAAAGAGGTAACAGACTTAAGGTAAAATGGCTGAACTAAAGGGAGGCTCAGCATCACTTTTCACACACATGTGCAAACCTTGTTGCTTAGGAATCAATACCATCATTAAAGAAATGTTTTCCATGGTGGTCAGAAATATAGATACTATACATCATGTAGTCTGTAACCAAGTCCTTATCAAAACCCTGCTCCACATCTCCCTTGGAGAACTTATGCTCTGGGCAAGATAATTTTTAATACTCTGTTCCTGAAAATATCCATCATGCCATTGTTTTAAGACCAACCATAAGACTGCTCCATGACTACATACCTTGTAATTATGTCTTTTAGCCAAACAATGTATTCTAGGTCTTGATATTACAGTGATGTTATTAATCACACTTTGCTTTGTTCTACCTTTAACTGACCTCAATCATTTTAAACCAATCAAAATATTGTATTTTGCATTTCCCTGTACAGTTCTATAATCACGTGTGATCTGTCATCCCTTCCTTGAATTTCTGGCTTCATTTATTGAGGTTTCCATGATTCCCCATTCAAGGAATGAAATGTTGTGCTCAGTAATATGAACTCCATATGCCAAATTGGCCAAAACTGCATTAAATTTCACTCATATAACCACTGTGATGGTGTTTGATCAAATTTCACCTCATTTTAAATTCTTGATTACTGATTTTCTTTTTTTTTTTCTTTTTTTCTTTTAGTTTTAAGTCTTTTACTCTGTCCTGTCATTTCCTGAAAGGATCCTTCCAGTGATAAAAATGTACCTTTATTTGAAGGGCAGACTGAATGTCTGGAGAGACCATACCTTTGCCACAGGGAATTGGTCTCCCTAGAAAATTACAAAAGTTTATCCAATTGTGTGAAAGTATGCATAGTCAAAGTATAATGAAAAAAGTAAATCTGGAAGCTATTAGCTATCCATCATTAAAATCCTACAGTTTAAGGAATACACTCAAAATTTCCCTGTTATAAAAAATCAGGACAAAGATGCCGGCCTGGACCATAAAACACTGGTGCCCAGTGGAATGCCTTTTATGAAATTGTGATGTGGCCTGATTACACTGAAGAATAGCCTAAGAATAATTCTTAATTATAGGACTGTGGTTGGAGTGCTTATAATTTATTTAAAATAGATAGTCTTTCTGAGGATAACTGGAAGAGAATTCTTTCTACTTTCACTATAGGCAACATTCATGCTCTTTAGAATTAATTTTTAATTTTTTTAACATATAAATGTGTAAATGTCATAAAAGATCCTTTTATCCTCTTTGTAGTGACTACTGCTTAGTGGTAAATTTGTCACATTCTCTTGCAAAAAATTTACTTGGTATTTCATAGCATGTCTGTTTTGTATCAGTCCCAGTCCTATTTTCATTTTGCCCCCTCTTTCTTACATATTTAAAATGTCATCATGTTATTTTTTAAGCTACAAAAAAAGACTTTGCAGGAAAAGAAATATATAAGCAAATTAATGTACTTACTTTTCAATATAATTAAATGAAAGCAATACAAAATCCCAAGAAGCTAAAGGAGGACAATAATTAGTCAGGGCATACAAAGAGAATAAAATTTGTACATGAGCTTAAATATCTACCTTATTTCACCTTACAGGTGCTAAACCCTTGCCCCTAAGAAATAATAAAATACAGATACAACCTAGGTGAGGAGAGGAAACATATGCTCATTGAAAATACATCATTAAATATCAAATCAAAGCCATAAGGCTAATGAGAGTTACTCTGAAAAGTTGATGAAAAGGAATTTTCAAAACAAAGGAAAAGAGAGTGTGTGACTTCTTTGTTTAGTTAATTGTTCAAAAATATTTGTTGCTCATATATTACAAACCAATTATTTTGGGGAGCCATACTGTTATAATTTTTACTTACATTTTTAAAAGTAATATAAATGATTTTATTTTCATAAAAATGAAATTCATAGATATATAGATACAAATATTTATAAACACATGAAGGTCTTATACCAAAATACTGTTAGTGATTGTCTCTTAAACCACTTCAAATCTAATGTAGTGCTAAATACATAGTGCTGCACATAAGATATCCAACAAATTTTTGAATGCATAATAATGCATGCACTAATAATTAACATTTGCATAATAACACTGAAATTTTAAAAATGTTTTAAATGAGCTTGGACTATGCAGAATTAGACTACTCATAATCTTAGGTTTATGGAAGACTATCATCTTTGATCCAAGAACAGTCATCTTTTAGTCATTTTTACAATTTGCCTCACAAACTATAGTACACAAAATGCCGTGTATAGGTTTACAATCACTCTGTGAGATATCTGTATTATTTCTATTAACAGATGTGAAAGTAGACTTCAACATACTAAGTAAGTGAATGAACTTGCCTAGCTATGAAATATCTTATCTGATTCTAATGCCTTCGTTCCTTCCACTACATTATACAGCCTTTATATTTATAGTCCATTCTCAGGATTCAATGAAGTCCTGGCAGATGGATGATGTGTGCTGAATAAGATATTGCAGCCAATATAGGTTCCATTCATGTTTAGATAGATTATAAAACCAACATGTAAAAATAGTGACATAGTGAAGAAGATAAACATGAACCAAACCTAAGGACATATATGGAGGGAAAGATGTAAGGTATTGAAAGGAGTTAGTAGCCTATTGAAGAGAATGGGTAAGTGGGCAATGTAGACCCCAGACAGACACATGGAGAAAAAGAGCTCTTATCAGAAAATAGCACCTGGAAGTCTAGAGCAGGCAAATCACCCAGTCTACCAAGCACACATGGCAGACCAGGGTTAGCCAGGAGTTAGTGAAAGAGAAAGGATGGAAAGCAGAAGGGTGGAAAAGGATGAACAAATATAAGACTAACATCTCTGGATTTAAAAGTTGTGAGTTTGGCAAATATATAAACTGCTCAGGAATTATAAGGTACTTTAAAAGAAAGTTGGCAGTAAGTAGAAACTACTAAGATGGAAGGTGAAATGAAATCAATAAATCTAGGGAAAAAGTACTAAGGGTAAAACGATTCCAAAGAATACTGGGCCTTTACACATAAGCATGCAGCAGAAGAGCACACAGAATGGAAATTAGCATGTTCCGTGTTTGAGAACTTCATCAGAAATGCAGGTGGTTAGACAACTAAATTAAAAAACCAAAGCCACTGCAATCAAATCAATGATGACTCATAGCAACCCCCACTGGGCTTCCAAGGCTGTAAATTTCTACAGAAATACTTAACTTGCCTTAACTTCTTCCTGTGGAGCAAATGCTGGGTTCAAATCTCTTAACTTTGGGTTAGTAGATGAAAGTGTTAACCATAATGTTACCAGAGCTCCTTACTTAAATGCAAGGTGGCATCAAATAAATTGAAACCTCTTTTCAGATCATTTTGATTTCTTTGTATAAAAATATTTCTTGAATAGGTAAGGTAATGTTGGATTTTGCTCTTCTACTTCAAATTCAGTGATGCAGAAACTTTCCTATATGCTATATAAACACTGAAATTAATGAATATATACACACACACACATATTTTTGAAGTCTTTATATTACTTTTGCATATAATTTCTGCAGGGAGAGAGAGGAAGAGAAATTTTCATTCATTGGATAATTTCTACATGCCATGTAGCAGTAACATACATATCATCACATCCATGTTCTTGTTGTTGTTAGGTGCCGTTAAATCATTTCTCACTCATAGTGACCCTATGCACAGTAGAAGGAAACATCCCCAATCCCATACCAGCTCCATGATCATTGCTATATTTGAGCTCATCATGTCAGCCACCATGTCAATCCATCTCGTTGAAGGCCTTTCCCTCTTCCATCGACCCTTCACCCTACCAAGCATGACATCCTTTTCCAGGGAATGGTCCTTTCTGACAACATGACGAAAGCAGGTGAGACGAAGTCTGGCCATTCTCACTTCCAAGGAGCATTTTGGCTGCACTTCCTCCAGGACAGATCTGTTAGTTCTTTTAGCAGTCCATGGTACTTTCAGTATTCTTCGCCAGCACCACAACTTAAAAGCATCAACTCTTCTTTGGTCTTCCTTATCTATTTTCCAGCTCTCACATACATATGAGGCAATTGAAAATATCATGGATTGTGTCAGGAGCACCTTAGTCCTCAAGGAGACATCTTTGCTCCTCAGCAGTTGAAAGAGGTCCTTTGTAGCTGACTTGCCCAGTGCTGTACATCGTCTGATGTCCTGACTGCTGCATACATTGGCATCCGTTGTAGAACCAAGCAATGTGAATTCTTTGCCAACCTCAATCTTTTCTCCACTTATCGTGATGCTGCTTATTGGTCCAGTTTTGAGGATTTTTGTTTTCTTTATATTGAGATGTAATCCACACTGCAGACTGTATTCTTCAATCTTCATCAATAATTGCCTCAAGTCATCCTCACTTTCAGCAAGCAAGGTTGTGTCGTCAGCGTATTGCAGGTTGTTAATGATTCTTCCTCCCATCCTGATGCCACATTTTTCTTCATATAGTCTGGCTTCTTGGATTATTTGCTCAGCATATAGATTGAATAAGTGTGGGGAAAGGATACAACCCTGATGCACTCCCTTCCTGATTTTAAATCATGTATCACATCCATACATTATTTAAAAATATCAAACTATGGGTTTCTCAGCTATAAAATACAGACAATAAACTGGATTTCATTCATAGTGTTATTGTGAGGATTAAGTGATAAGAATGTGATAATATCAATGTATGGCCCATGTAATTTAACCAGCTCTGGTGGAAGAGGACTAAGTCATAGATAATTGTTGGCCATGTTACCAACTTTGGATTTTGTTCTAGGACTGAGCCAGTGAAGTGCATAACAAGAGAACACTGTGATAAGATGTACATTTCTAAACTATTCTTGACACAAATGTAGATTTTTATATTATTATACATAGGAGCTCTAGTAGAGTAGAGCCTACGGCATTTGACTGCTAACCAGAAGGCTGGCAGTTCAAACCCACCAGCCACTCTTCAGAAGGAAGATTGTGCAATCTTCTTCTGTAGAGATACTGCCTCAGAAACCCAAGGAGGAGTTGCTGAGTCAGAAACTACTCGGTAAAATACTCTTGCCAAGTTAAATTGTTAATGAAAGATCATATAGTCTTATATATAGTAGCACAAATTCTGGAAACAGATTTCCCAGAATCTTTGCTTTACCCCTTACTAGCTGTATAATCTTAATAATCACATTATTGAGTCTACATGTCTCAGCCCCCTCATCTATTCTATTGGAAATAATGTTAGCACCTATTTAATAAAATGCTTGTGTCTATTAAATGAAGTATTACCTGCAAATGACTCATTATTCATAAAACACTTCAACAGTATTTGGTGCAGAGTTAGTACTACATAAGTGTTAACTCTTTTTGCTTAGAGTACTGATACTGTGGAAAAAGATAAAGATTGTTATAGACGTGAGTAGGGATTCGTAATTTTGTTACACATACCCTCTGCTAAATGGGTAAACTTTAGGAATCTTTCCCTAAGAAAAATAAAGAAGAATAGAAATGATGTCTGTAAGTATGTTCAGTCAGATTTTTTTATATAAATGAAGCATTCATAATAATTAATTATATTTTAAATAATATTGAATAACATTTTGCTCCAACTACTTTATGATAGAATAAAAAAGCTTACCTTATAGTTTACAAATTATTATGGAAAATATTTTATCTGCATTCTAATACATCTATTTAGGGACATAAATAAATAAATATGAGATAATCTGGAAAAGTTTGCAATTTCATGGAACATTTAATGTAAAGGTTATTTACATTTTAAAATATCTCTCAAAAATTCTCAGTTGGTAAATTCCTGACACTTATTTTTTGCTGAGGAAAGGAGCAGTATGGCACAGAATGATAAAAAATAATACACAAACCATTGCTCAAAAGAACCAACACTTGCCACATGAACATTGGCATTTTGCCAGCATTAAATTCTTTATAATTGTACATAAGTCTCTATAAGAGTCTCCAAATACTTAAGGAGTAGAAGTTTCATATAAATATTACATTGAATAACATTCTTCATCTCTTTTCAGAGAGGAGAATTGCATTTCTTTTCAATATTGTTATCATGGGTGATGGCCATTCATTCCATTATTTTAAACCTTAAGTATTATAATTTGGTCACAGTTCAAAATTCACATTACAGCTTGCACCTTGAATCATATGTGAGTTCTGGAGAATATAGTGCAATTTTCAATTAGTTTTAAATGTTGACAATTTCTGATACATCTTACACAACAAGTAGAAAAAATAATATGCCTTAAAGCAGGTACAAACCAAAATGTTTTCTATAAGAGAAAACCTTCCTAGCCCCTAAGAATGAGAATGATCTATGAACTCAAGGGGATATTGACTGTGGATTTATTGAAGTCCACATCTCTGACATACTGTGGCTCAGGATTTAATCTTCTAATAATAGAAAAGCCGAGTTGTGATAGTTGAAATGATTCTAGTCTCATGACATAAGTGCTGCTTGTTTTCTCCATCTCCCGTTCCTGTTTCCCTCATTCTCACTTTGGGAATCCTTCCTTACCATGTATGTATGTATGTATGTATGTGTGTATGTGTGTGTATGTGTGTGTGTATATATATGTGTGTGTGTGTGTGTGTGTATTTAAGTTGTTTTCATCACTTCTGACTCATATGTTATGAGATAGAATTGAGATCCATAGAGTTGTCCAGGCTTCAATCTTACAGAATCATATTGCCAGGCCTTTTTTCTATGGCCCTGCTAAACCCAAAGCCAAACCCACTGCCATTGTGTTGATTCCAATGCATAGCAACTACCATTGGGTTTCCAAGGTGGTAAATCTTTATGGAAGTGGATTGCCTCTTCTTCCTAAGGCAGAGCAGCTGGTGGGTTTGAGCTGGCCAGTAGTCAGATGTCTTAGGCACTCACCACCAGAGCTCCTTACGGCCCTGCTAGATGGTTAAAGCCTCCAACCTTTACATTAGTAGATGAATGCAAACTGCTTGTGCCACCCTGGGACATCTTCAGTACCTTTGTCAATTTATGACTATTTATAAATAGCTAAATTTGCTATGTAGTTGTATATAGCTATTAAATTATAAGAGTGTAACACACTAAACAGAGTTTTCATGATTGGCGTTTCAGGGGAAGCAATAAACAATGTGGAAGACATTGCCTTCTGAAGGGGATAGAATGCAGAATTGACACAGTCTTCAAACAGCAAATAGTCTGTACAAAGCTCTGAAGTGAAAACAACTGGTTTATTAAAAACTGGGGGGAGGGCAGGAGACTAACAAAATCAGAACTGAGAAATTGTGGGAGGCTGGAAAGGAAGGCAATGTGATTTGATCATAGATAATTGTTGGCCATGTTACCAACTTTGGATTTTGTTCTAGGACTGAGCCATTGAATTGCATAACAAGAGAACACTGTGATAAGATGTGCATTTCTAAAATATTCTTGACACAAATATAGATTTTTATATTATTACACATAGGAGCTCTGGTGGAGTAGAGCCTAAGGCATTTGACTGCTATCCAGAAGGCTGGCAGTTCAAACCCATGAGCCATTCCTCAAAAGGAAGATGGGGCAATCTACTTCCATAGAGATATTGCCTCAGAAACCCAAGGAGGGGTTGCTATGAGGCTATGAGTCGGATCTGACTCAATGCAATGAGTTTGGTTTTATTATTATTATTATTATACATAAATATATAAATAATATATATTATTAATTAGTACCATTGATGTATAGAAATATTTATGACTCCTCAACCAGTAGTATGTCAATGTAGAAACAGGTTTAATTAGAGATCAGATTACTTAGCAAGAGTCAGGTTTTCTGATTGGAGAAAATGCCTTAGTTTTAGAGCAGATCATTTAGGTAATAAAATATTATAATATTCCCATCAGGCTAGCTCAGTTGCACAAAGATCAGAAAGTGAAGCATCACAAATTAGTAGGAAGTAAGACATTAGGGAGGACTGAAAACAATGAAAGAAGGAAAAGCTATACATTGTTTGAAAGAAAATATTCAAAACTAAAAATGTTGATGATGCTCTCTCATGTAAGTCTCTACTAAATGTTTCTTCAACATAAAAGGACCACACCCATTATCTATATCACCCCTAAACCCATACACACCCCCACACACTCCCAGATATGGAGATGCATTTTGAAAAGTTTACTCCAAAAACTAAATCCATAGCCTTAAACAGTCAGTATCTTAAGATATCTTCTTACATAATGACAATGAAAAATATCTCTAGGATAACTGTGAAACAGCTTTACAGAAAATTATGTGCGTAAATGAATCCTGAAAACTGTGTTGAGTAAATAAGACATTTTAATATTAGAAATGAATTAGAGATATGAATTAAGTTTTAAATGACCTTGTCATTTTTCACTTTTTTGTAAGATTGTTATGTTTGCCCCCAATTAAATGTAGATGGAAAATGTGATCAATTTCCAAAATTTGTTTTTTCTAGTGCTTCTGTATCAACAATGCTCAATGTATTTTAAATAATAATCATATAATTATAACTTCATAGATTTTGTGATCTTAGTACCTCTTTTAGATACAAGGATTTTAAATGATGTTTAAAATATTAATTAAGCTTCAAATCATGCATTACTTCTACTGTACATATTTCACAGATAGTTAAACCGTATCACTGAGAAGTTGTGATGTTTACAAAGAGCCAAAAAACAAAAATCTAAAAATCCTAATGTAAGATGGTACAAACCCTAGACATCTCACACTCTAAAACATTGCCAAAAAGCAGGCTCTTCCTTCATTCCATATTTTCTTGGAAAAACTTTATGGTCTTCGTTATGTTGTTCCTGGAAGAAAACGTAGGACGTAAGTTTTGTATTATCTCTAATCACCATAAAGAAAAGACCACAAAATGATCATCTTATAAATAAGTATTAAAACAGCATTTGTTGAGTGAAAATTGAAAAATATTGTAAGAAAATGACGATAGTTAATCAACTTCTTAGACTTCACTCAGAATATAAATACATTCAGCTTTCTAGTGCCTAAGGCATTTGACTGCTAACTAGAGGCCAGGAGGTTTGAACCCACCAGCCACTCTTCAGAAGGAAGATTGGTCAATCTACTTCCGTAGAGATAATGCTTCGGAAACCCAAGGGCGGGGTGTCGCTATGAGTAGGAAATGACTCAATGGCAGTGAGTTTTGTTTGGTTTTATACTAATTCAGAACTTTTATCACATTTACCAACTTTTCATAGTAGGAGATGGCTAGAGGTTAAAGCAAACATATTTGAGTTTTTAAGTTTTTTCCAATTGTTGAACACAGGGCAGAGTAGAAAGAAGAGCAATTTTATAGAATTATATATCTTGAAAAAAGTATACTAAGCTGGATCCATGTAACATGTTATTTGTATTTATAAAGACTCTCACCATTTTGAAAGCTGAAAATAGAATGGAGTTATTGTAAATGATTAGGTCAAAAGTGGTTTGTTGTTGTTATGTGCCATCGAGTCGGCCCCGACTCATAGCGACCCCCCCCCCTTGGGTTTCTGAGGCAGTATCACTACGGAAGTAGGATTGCCC
>NW_006921792.1:5600771-5608621 GCF_000298275.1 Orycteropus afer afer | reverse complement strand
ATGTATTACATATATATATATATATATAACCACCCCCTCTGCAATTTGAAATACAATGGTGGCTTGCATGTTACTATGACGTTAAAACCTATGCCATTGATGTTTCAAATACTAGCAGGGTCACCAATTGTGGACAAGTTTATGTAGAGCTCTCAGACTAAGATGTTGTTGTTGTTGTTGGTATGTGCCCTTGAGTTGGCCCCAACTCATAGCCACCCCTCCTTGGGTTTCCGAGGCAGTATCACTACGGATGTAGATTGCCTAACCTTTCTTCAGAGGAGTGGCTGGTGGGTTTGAACTGCCAGCCTTCTGGTTAGCAGTCAAGTGCCTTAGGCACTATGCTACCAGAGCTCCTCAGACTAAGATAGACTAGAAGAAAGGCCTGGAGATCTACTTCTGAAAATTAGCCAATGAAACCTTAATAGATTGCAACAGAATATTGTCCAATATAATGCTGGAAGACAAGCCCCCTAGACTGGAAGGCACTACACAAAACCTCAATAATGGACACAATCATGAAGATGGCATAGCACAGGGCAACACTTTGTTCTGTTGTACATAAGTCTCCATGAAATGACTCCAACTCTACAGCAACTAACCACTATTTATATACATGAAATAATGTAGTATAAAAAATATATTTTAATGAAAATATCCAGTGTTTTTAATGTATGGATATATGGGCCTATCATAAACTCCTGGTCAGATATCAATTGATATAAGATCTCTGGAGACTAATTTTCTAATACATTTCAAAATCTTTAAAAGTATGCCTATTTTTAACCTAGAACTTTCACTTTTAGACATGTATCTTACATAAATAACTGTGAACTTATATAAAGAAAACCTGTAAAAAGTTATTGCAATCTTCTTTGCTATAGTTAAAAAATACAAATATAATTAAATATCCAACACTGACTTCTTTAGAAGTAACACTGTATCTACATATTTCACTTTTATTAATATGGAAATATGGAAGCATATTCAATTATATAGTAAAATTTTCACAATGTACTATTAAAGAGAGCATATTACAAAAAAAAATATTTACTATATGCATAAAAAGAAAGGAAAATATATACCTGAGAATATTAAGAGCAGTTGTTCCTATGTATGACAATTAATCATTCTTCTTATATCTTTTGGAATTTTGTTTATTCTCTACATTGATCTTATATCATTATTTTAATTTTTTAATAACCCATGTTCACTATTTATCTTTTACATTATCTTTCAAAATTGGAGTGCATTCTGAAATAAATCCAAATTCTTTTTCTTCCTTCTTTTCTCAAACATTTTCAACTTTTTTTCTTCTGAGATGATTATTGATTCATAAGAATTAACAAATAAATGTACAGAGATTTCCTATGCACTTTCCACCCACACTTCCCATTGTTAATATCTTGCATAATTACATCTCACATAACGTACAATGTCAAAACTAGAAAACTGACACTGATTTAAAAAAAATGCAGAGTTTATTCAGATTTAGCCACTTACATATGCTCAAATTTGGGTGTGTCTCTGTGTGTGTATCTCCATGTGATTTTACCACCTGAATGACTTTGTGTAACTATTGTCACAGTCCAGATACAGACTGTACCATTACCACAGCTCTGATTCTTGCTTCTCCTTATAGCCCTGCAAAGCCTCTCTCCCATTCCCTCTTCCCAGAAACCACTAATTGGTTTTCTGTCTCTGTAATTATGTTATTTCACATATATCATATAAACAGAATCGTAATGCATACCCTTTAAAGGTTGATTTGTTTTTAACTCTGAATAATTTCCTTGAAGTTCATCCAAATAATTGCATCTTTCAATACTTCATTTTTTAAATTGCTGAGTAATATTGCATGGTGAGGATATACCACAGTTTTTTTTTTTTTTTTTTTAACCGTACATTTGCTGAAAGTTATGTGGGTAATTTCCAGTTTGGGGTTATTAAAAATAAAACTGCTAAAAACATGTATGTACAAGTTTTTGCATGAAGATACATTTCATTTCTCTGGGATAATTGTCCAAGAGTTCACATGCTGGATTATATGCCAAACTTCTCCAGTGCCTGGAGAAGGATATCATGCTTGGTAAATTAGAGGTTCAGAGAAAAAGAAAATGACCCTCAATAAGATAGATGGACTTAGTGGCTACAACAATGGACTCAAATATAGGAACAATTGTGAGAATGACCCAGGTTGGACAGTGTTTTGTTCTGTTGTACACAGGGTCACTATGAGTTGGGAACAACTTGATAGCACCTAAGAACAACAAATGACTAATTGTTGTTCTGAGTAACTATTATTCAGCATTCCCTGCCATCTGTGACTGATGAATTTTATTTGCATCCTCACCAGCATTTGATGTTATTGATATATTTTTTTTAAAAAATTTGACACCCTGGAATAGTATGTTATGATAGCTTAGTGTGGAGTGTGGCTTTACTTGTAGCTCCCTAATAGTAGTTGCAAAAAGCAACACACTGCCATCGAGTAGGATCAGACTCATAGCAACCCCTCCTTGGGTTTTCGAGGTGGTATCACTATGGAAGTAGATTACCCAACCTTCCCACCAAGGAGTGGCTGGTTGGTTTGAACCACCAGCCTTCTGGTTAGCATTCAAATACATTAAGCACTATGCTACCAGAGCTCCTTTCCTAATCATAATTGGTGTTAAACCTACTTTTATGTGTTTATTGGCTACCTGAGTCTCCTTTTTGGGGTAATTTCTGTTCATATCTTTTTTCCATTTTCTAATTAAATTGTTTGTTTAGTGTTCAGCTTTGAAAGTTCTTTGTATGTTCTATAGACAAGTCCTTTATTGAAAATGTTTTGCAAATATTATCTCTAAGTTTATAAACCCTTTTTTCATCCTCAAAATACGATCTTTAATTACAATTTTTTTTTTTTTTTATTTTGGTGAAGTTCATTTACCAAATTTTCTTTTCAAGGATCATGCTTTTTGCATCAATTCTAAGAGTTTTTTTGTGTAGAAGAACTAATCAGTCCACTTAAAGACAGATCAGTATTTTCCAGTCTGAAGAACAGAGAGTAAATACTTTAAAGAAAAAAAACAAGAGAACTCCAGAGAATAGGACAGCATCGAGTATACCAATTAAAGTTTAATAAAAAAAAAAAAAAAAAAACAGAAAAAATAGTTGAAAAATAACAAAAATTTACCACATTTGATGCAAAAATATAAATTTCTTCCAAGCATACAGTGAACATTCTCCAGGGTAGAGTATATGCTAGACCACAAAATAAGTCTCAGTATATTGTAGAAGGTTAAGTGTATACAAAGCGTATTATCTAACCATGAGGGAGTTAAATTAGATTTAGAACAGAAAGAAATTAAAGAGAGCTCTATGCATTTGGAAACTAAACCACACCATTATAAATAACTTGTGGATTGAAGAAGATATCACAATGGGGAAAAAAAAATTGAACTGAATGAAAATAAATAATAGATAAAAGCTTATGTGATGCAGCTAAAGTAGTGCTTACAGGGAAATGTATAGCTTTTAATATCTGTATAAGAGAAGATCTCAAACTTAAACATTATAAAAATAGAAGCAGCAGCACAGGTTAATCCAAAAGAAGTCAAAGAAAAAGAAATGTGAAAATTAGAGACAGTGAAATAGAAAGTAAAGGGGAAAAAATGAACAAAAAGTTGGTCTTGAAGAACATTTGCAAAATTGACAAATGAGGGAGGGGATTGAAATTAAAGAGGGAACATTACTATCAACTCCACAGAATTCAAAATATTGCAAGAATAATTTTATACCAACAAGTTACATAACTTACATAATTTAGGCGAAGTAAACAAATTCCATGAAAGTCACAAATGACCAAAACAGACTTAAATAGAGAAATATTAATAGACCTTTAATAAGTAAATAAATTGAAATTATAATTTAAAACTTCCGACAGAGAAAACCATTCCCAGATAGTTTCACTGGTGATATTTTATCACATATTTAAGGAAAAGATAGTATCAATCTTTCAAAAACTGTTTCAGAAAATAGGAAAGGGGAACAGTTTTGGTGCCGCGGGAAGCCTCCGGGATGAGTGCGCCAGGGGGCTGACCACTGGGCCTGGCTGCTGGTGTTCAGCCTTGCGTTTGGGTGTAACGTCTTTAGCATTCTCCTCCCATTCTTTTTGTCCTTCATGTCCAGGTTGCTGCAGAAGAACGCAGAGCAGGAGTCAGAGATGAGAGTAGAGATCTAGAATACGAAGCAAGAGCTCTCCACAGTCAACATGATAGACAAGTGCGCCAGATAAACGAGACTGGAAAGAAAGATCAATAAAATGATCGTTAAGCTCAAAATTCATGTGTAAGCTCGGATGGCTCAGTTAGCTAATACAAAATGGGTTGTAAGTGTTGCTTACTACATATTGCAGGCTGCACTGATGATCTCACTTATTTAGAAGTATTACTCTGCTCCTGTGGTTGTGGTGCAGACTAATTGGATAACCCCACTGGATTGCCTTGTAGTATTTCTTACTAGAGTAGCAGGTAGTATTGAGATTATTTGTTGGATTTTAGTCTGTAACAAAGTTGTGGCTATCATGCTTCACCATTTCGGTTGAAGAAGATGAAAGCAGCTACGATACTTATTAAATGGATTTTCACTTACTAGGTTAAAAAATATGATTTATACTTTTTTTTTTTTTCCTAAGAAACAAAGGTGCACAGGTTAGTTGCTTTGTTGAACACATTTGTTCTTGGATTTTATATGGGATTCTTATTCAAGAATCACACTTGTCATTGAGCCTGGGAGATCAATTTATGACACCTGTGTACCAGCTGACCTAATCTTGGATTTAGAAAAACGTGTAACATTATGGGCCATCTACTTGCTGTTATTAGTGATGTGCTCTCTTGGTATATTTTTCCTTCATTTTGCCAAATGGAAAGTCCAAATTTTCTCTTATTTTTTTTTATTGTGATTCGGGTGAGAATTTATGGAGCAAATTCACTTTCCATTCAGCAGTTCACATACACTTTGTCTCATGCCATTGACCACAATTTACCACAATGCAACAGCTTCCCTCCCACTTCCTCCTGATAGTTACCTCTTCCCTGTGTCCATCCCTCCATGCACTCCTGCCCCCTGAGCTGTCTCCCTGTGCATAAGCAGTCCTTCTTTCTCCCATGATTGTTCTCTCCATGGAGTGTATCTACCTCAGGTAATTGTTCAACTCATATGCCTGTCTTTTGTTTGGCTGGAAGCCACAGGTGTGGGTTCAATTCCAGACCTGAAAGGCATCTAGGGGCCATAGTCTCAGTGGTTCACCCAGGCTCTATCGGACCAGCAAATCTGGTCCCCCCCCCTTTTTTTTTCTCCAAATGACTTTGAGTTTTGTTCCACATTGTTCTCCCTCTCTATCCAGGATCTCCTACATAGATCCCCTTCAAAATGTTTGACAGTGGTAGCTGGACACCATCTAGTTCTTCTGGTCTCATAGTCGTATAGGCTGCAGATCAAATGGTGTACTAGTCACTAGGACTAACTGTTTTCATAAATTTTTGGTTTTCTTCATTCTTCTTTGCTCTGGATGAGGAGAGATCCATTGTTTCATCTAGATGGCAGCTTGCTAGCTTCTAAAATCCCAGTCACTACTCGCCAAAGTAGTAGACGGAAAAATGTTTTGTGTAGTATGTTATACCAATTGAGCTTGATGTTCCCTGTGACTATGGTCCCAAGCCCACAGGTTCAAATACTCGGTCCCTCTGAGACCAAGCAGTGACTACAACCTTGCCACTTGTCAGCTCTACTATACACTTGGGAATTCAGATCATACACATAAACTTACAGGACCATTGTTTGCCAACCCCATACATGTTCTTGGGTACACTCTGCTTCACAGACATACCTACTAGTTCAGCCTGTCCACCCATCTATCCACCTGTATAACCATGTTTGCCTTCCCTGACAACACAGTACTGTATGTGCAAAAGGGTTCACCTTTGTTATCTGTACCTCCCATGTACCTCTATATGTCTTTCTTTTCCTCAATGCCACCACACTGATCACTCACATTTGGTACATTGCCCTTCTCTTCACCCAAATCAATACTTATCTCTATCTATCTAACAGTGTTCCCTGCCCTCCCCTCCCACCTCTGGTAACCAACAAAGAAATTTTTCTTCCATAGATAAACCTTTCCTTGACTTTTACAATAATGGACTGATACAATATTTGTCCTTTTGTGATTGACTTATTTCACTCAGCATAATATCTTCCAAGTTCATCCATGTTATGTGGTGTTTTGCAGATTCTACGTTATTCTTTAGCATTGCATAGTATTCCTTTGTGTGTATGTTCCATAGTTTTGTTATCCATTCCTCAGTTGATGGACACCTAGGTTGTTTCCATCTTTTGGCTATTGTAAATAGTGCTGCAGTGAACATGGGTGCGCATATGTCTGTTCTCATCGTGGCTCTCCCTTCTTTAGGATATATTCCTAGTAGTGGAATGGCTGGGTCAAATGGTATTTCTATTTCCAACTTTTTAAGGAATTACTATACTGCTTTCCTTAGTGGGTGTACCATTTACAGACCCACCAGCAGTGTGTGAAAGTCCCAATCTCTCCACATCCTCTCCAGCATTTGTTATTTTCTGTCTTGTTGAACTTTGCTACCTGTGCTGGAGCAATAGGTATCTTGTTGTTTTGATTTGCATCTCTCTAATTACTAATGATCATGAGCATTTCTTGGTAGGTTTGTTGGCCAACTGAATATCCTCCTTGGTGAAGTGTCTGTTAATGCCTTCTGCCTATTTTTAATTGGGTTAATTTGTCTTTTTGTTATTGAGGTGTTGAGTTTTTCTATAAATTCTGGGCATAAGTCTCTTGTCAGATATGTCACCACCAAATATTTTTTTTCCAAATCTGTAGGTTCTCTTTTAACTCCTTTGCAGAAGTCTTTGAAAGCACATAAAATTTTAATTTTTAGAAGGTCCCATTCATCTGGTTTCTCTTCTGCTGTTTGTGCATTTAGAGTTATGCTTGATAGTCTATTTATGCAATATATTAGGTCTTCTAAATTTTCTCCTAGTTTTTTCTTTAGGAACTCTATAATTTTAGGTTTCACATCTAAATCTTTGATCTATCTGGGTTTCGTTTTTGTGTATGGTGTGAGGTATAGATTTTGTTTCATTTTTATGCAAATGGATATCCAGTTTTGCTAGCACCATTTATTAAACAGACTTTCTATTCCCTATTTAATGGATTTTGGCCCATTGTCAAAGATCAGCTGACCATAAGTCGATGGATGTATTTCTGGGTTCTCAATTCTATTCCATTGGTCTATGTATCTGTCATTAAACCAACAACAGGCAGTTTTGACTTCTGTGGCTGTATAGTAGATTTTGAGATCCAGCACTGTGAGACTTCCTACTTTGTTTGTCTTTTCAATAGTCCCTTGCTTATCTGAGGTCTCTTTTGTTTCCATGTAAAGTTAGTGATTGGTTTTTCCATATCCCTAAAGAATAGGAGCTCTGGTAGCGTAGTGCCTAAGGCACTTGACTGCTAACCAGAAGGCTGGTGGTTCAAATCCATCAGCCACTCCTCAGAAGGAAGATGGGGCAATCTATTTCCGTAGTGATACTGCCTTGGAAACCCAAGGAGGGTCACTATGAGTCGGGTCTGACTTGATTGCTAACAGCAACAACAACAACACAAACGATATTGATGAAATCTGGATTGGGGTTGCTTTGAATATATAGATTGTTTTGGGTAGAACTGACATTTTCACAATGTTCAATTTTCCTATCCACGAGCATGGGATAGTCTTCCATTTATGTAGATCTCATATGATTTCTTGAAGTAGTTTTTTAAACTTTTCTTTGTA
>NW_006921792.1:5581406-5600527 GCF_000298275.1 Orycteropus afer afer | reverse complement strand
CAATTTGTATGCCTTTGATTTCCCTTTCTTGCCTTATGGCCCTGGCTAGGACTTCCAGTACAATGTTGAATAGAAGTGGTGATAGCAGGCATCCTTGTTTGGTTCCTGTTTGCAAGAGGAATGTTTTCAGTCTCTCTTCATTGACAATAATGTTGGCTGTTGGTTTTGCACAGATGCCCTTTATTATGTTGAGGAATGTCCCTTCTATTCCTATCTTGCTGAGAGTTTTGATCAGGAATGGGTGTTGGATTTATCAAATGCCTTTTCTGCATCAATTGATGTGGTCATGTGGTTCTTCTGCTTTGTTTTATTTACATGGTGGATGATGTTGATTGTTTTTCTAATGTTGAACCATTCCTGCATACCTGTTATGAACCCCACTTGGTCATGATGAATGATTTTCTTGATATGTTGTTGGAGCCTATTGGCTAGGATTTAGTTGAAGATTTTTGCACCTATATTCATGAGGGATATTGGTCTGTAGTTTTCCTTTTGAGTGAGGTCTTAAGCTGGTTTTGGTATCAGGGTTATGCTTGCTTCATAAAATGAGTTAGGGAGGATTCCATCCTTTTCTGTGTTTTGGAATACTTTGAGTAGGATTGGTATCAGTTCTTCTCTGTATGTTTTGTAGAATTCTCTGATGAAACCGTCTTAACTAGAACTTTTTTTAGTTGGTAATTTTTTAATGACCTGTTCAATTTCTTCTTTTGTGATGGATCTGTTCAACTTTTCCACATCAGTCGTTGTTATTTTAGGTAAGTGGTGTGTTTCTAGAAATTTGTCCATTTCTTTCAGATTTTCAAATTTGTTGGAATACAGTTCTTCATAGTATCCTGATATTATCCTTTTTATTTCAGTTGGTTTTGTTGTGATGCCACCCATTCCGTTTCTTATTCATGTTAATTGTATACTCTCCCTCTTTTCGTTTGTTAAATTTGCCAGTGATTTGTCACTTTTATTGATCTTTTAAAAAAACCAGCTTCTGGTCCTATTGATTTTTTCTATTGCCCTTCTATGTTCTGTTTCATTGATTTCTGCTTGAATCTTTATTATTTCCTTTCTTCTGGTGACTGTAGGCTTTTCTTGCTGTCCTTTTTCTAATTGTTGGAGATATTGGTTTAAAGTGTTGATTTTGGCTCTTTCTTCTATTTTGATATGTGCAGTTATTGCTATAAATTGGCCTCTCTCTGATCACTGTTTTTGCTGTGTCCCAAAGATTTTGGTATCTTGTGATTTCACTCTCCTTTGATTCAAGGAATTTTTTTAATTTAATTTTTTATTCCTGCTCTTACCCAGTATTTCTCACGGAAGGTGGTATTCAGTTTCCATGTGTTTATTCTTTTTCTGTTGATCTTCATTTGTTGATTTCTAATTTGATAGCATTATGATGCGAAAAGATGCTTTAAAGTATTTCAATGTTTTTAAATTTATTAAGGCTTGCTTTATGGCCTAACATATTGTCTATCATGGAAAATGTTCCATGTGCACTGGAAAGGAATGTATATTGTGCTGTTGTTGGGTGAAGTGCTCTATAGATGTCTATAAGGTCAAGTTGGTGGATTGTATTGTTTACCTCTTCTGCATCTTTGTTGAGTTTCTTTCCAGTTGTTCTCTCTTTCCTTGAAAGTGGTGTATTAAAGTCTCCCACTATGACTGTGGAGTCATCTATTTGGATTTTCAACTCTTTTAAAGTCTGATTGATGTATTTTGGGGCTCTTTCATTGAGTCCATAGGTATTTTTTATGGTTATATCTTCATGTTCAATTGATCCTTTAATCATTATATAATGTCCTTCCTTGTCTCGTATGGAGGTATTTGTCTCAAAGTCAATTTGATCAGAAATTAATATTGCCACTCCTGCTCTCTTACAGTTGCCTTTTGCTTGATATATCTTTTCCAACCTTTGATTTTTAGTCTATTTTTGTTTTTATCTCTAATATGTGTCTCTTGTAAGCAGCATATTGATGGGTTTTGTTTTCTTATCCAATCTGCAACTCTCCATCTCTTGAGTGGTGCATTTAATCCATTAACATCCAGTGTAATTATTGACAGGTATGAATTGGTTGCTGTCATTCTGGTCTGTGTTTTTTCATGGTGTCCCTGGTTTCTTTGTTCCATATTATTTTCTGTGCTGAGCTCATTATACTTCTGAATGGTGTTATCATTTCCTTTGTTGCTGTTGTTTTAGTATTTGCTGATTATTTGTGCTTGTCCTCTTTTTATTGTGATATGAAGGTTTATCATTTCTCTTTGAGGTTACCCTATGATATATAACTTTCTCCCTGAGTTTAGAACAGTCCAATCTATCTTGCAACTCTCTTGACTTCCTTACCATTTAGAAGTTCTGTAACTACACAGTATTTTCCCTCTTTTTGGTTTGTAGTTGTCCTCACTTGCCAATTGATGTCTCTGGTTCCCTGTTTACAATCTTGTAAGCTCATTTTACTTTGGATATGTCCATAGCTTTGGTTTCTGGGTTATGTTATCTTGTGTATTAATGGTTGGTTGTTATTTGCTATTTTTGGTTCTCTGTTCAAAGGACTCCCTTTAGAATCTCTCATAAGGTTGGTCTGGTTTTAACAAATTCCCTTAGTTTCTGCTTATCTGGAAATCTCCTAATTTCACCATCATGTTTAAGGGACAATTTTGCCAGGTATATAATTTTGGTTGAAAATTTTTCTCTTTCAGGGTTTTGTATATACCATCCCATTGCCTTCTCGCTTGCATGGTTTCTGCTGAGAAATCAGAGCTTATTCTTACTGGCTCTCCTTTGTAAGTAACTTTTTGTTTTACCTGTGCTGCTTTCAGGATTCTGTTTTTCTCTTTGGTTTTGATGAGTTTGATGATGATATGTCTTAGTGATTTTGTTTTGGGATCTGCCCTGTTTTGGTTCATTGGATTTCCTGAATGGATATATTCTCATCTTTCATCATATCAGGGAAGTTCTCCTCCAACAAATCTTGGACAATTTTCTCAGTGGTTTTATTTTTCTCTTCCTGTTCTGGAATTCCAATGACATGTAGGTTATTCCTTTTGATGGTATACCACATGAACCTTAGGTTTTCTTCATTTCTTCCTGATTGGTCCCTTTCCATAGAATTATTCAGGTATCTGTCTTCAATCTCATTAATTCTGTCTTCCATTGCATCATTTCTACTCCTTTGCCCTGCCAATGTGTTATCTATTTCTGACAATTTAGTAATAATCTTCTGGATTTCTTCCTGTAGATTCAGAATCATTTCTAATTTTTCATTTATTTTGTCATTTTGTTTCTGTATTTTCTTCCAAAGTTCTTCTAGTGTTTCTTCTGTGTTTTCTTTGGTCTGTCTCTCAATCCTTTGAAGATACCTAAATATAATTCTTTTGAATTCCTTGTCAGAGAGTTCCAGTGCTACTTCTTCCTCAGGGATGTGTTCTGGCTCTCTATTCTGCTCCCTTGCTTCTACCACTTTATCTTGCTTCTTTGTGTGGACTGTGATGGTCTGTTGTCTCCGCTACATCATGGCATTGTTGTATTTAGATCCCTGTTAACTGTTTGTGAAGAGCAACCAAGGGTGATTCAGGCTCTTCTTGGTAGTTTTATTTTATTGTTGACCCATTCGTGGAGAAGGAGGTGGTGACTCTCACTCAGTAATTGAATTTGCAGAAGGTGTTGGTGTAGTTGTGTCTTACGAGGACTGTTACTGTCTCCCACTCAATTAGACAAAAATTACAATTGAATAACTATCAAAAAACTGAAAGCACATGGACAAAAAATACACCATGTAATCACACAGGAACAGTAACCAAAAAAGGGGAAAAGAAGAAGGAAAAAAAACCCCTGCAATATCTGGGCATAGGGCAATAAAACAAAAAAAAGTAGAGAAAGAGAATAATGAAGAAAAAATGGGCAAATGCAAAAATCATAACAAGGAATAGGGTTAACCACGAGAAAAAAAGAAAATAAAAAATTTCCACCAGGAATAAGGAAAAGAAAAAAAACCTGAAAACTAGGACCTGGGAGGGGAAGAATAAAGAATAATAGTAAAAAAAAAAAAAAAGACAAAAGTATTAATAATAATAGTAGTAGTTTTAAAACAGACAAAAACAAGCAAACTAAAATCCAGAAAAAAGAAAGAGAAAAAAAATAAAAATAAAAAATTCAGGGGAGGGCAGGGCAGGGCACCCAGGCTCCATCTGAGCACACAGACTGGGATGGAGTTCCTGCAGGCCCAGAAAGTGGATGGTAGTGGGGGATGGCCGCACCTCCATTCACCAAGTGGGTGTGGGGTATAAGAGTAACAAGGGGAATGTCGTACCTTTTTAGTCCTCCAGGTTCGGAGTGTCCTTCGGGTCACTGGCAAGCCAAACCTGTTCTTAAGTCCCTGGTATCGGGGAGAGCACTGTCTGTTTAAATATCCAAAATGGTTTAGCCACTTGTAAACATTCAAAATGGCAGTGCACTCCTCACAGGCAAAAGTCCACAGCTCAGCCCACCTTCCTCTTCACTGCTGCTTTGCCTTTTGTTCCCCAGCCACCAAAACAGTCCTCTGTGCAATCCCTGGCTAGTAGAGCTGATTTTTAGGTTAATTCCTAGGTCCTACCACCACTAGGCTATCTGTAAGCTGTCTGTGCTGTCAGGATCGCTCAGGATGGCTGCCAGACCGCAGCTCCATATGTCCCCTTTTTTGGTATCTTCATGCAAATTTTTCTGCTATTTGGGGTTTAGTCCACTTCTATATCCTTCCCTTCTAGGCTCAGGGGTCCAGGATTATCTTCTGTGTCTATGTTAATTGGTTCCCCTTTTCTTTGTTGAAAATGGTCTGTGCAGTCTTTCTACCTATTCCGCCATCTTACAGGAACTCTACCTGGAAAGTCAAAATTTTCTAACAACTTAAATACTTTAAAACTTAGTGTTGCTTTCAATCCAGATTATAAATTAATTAAATTTTAGTACCACTACTAGAATTTCTAAAGTTCTTCTTCAGTCTCATGCAGTACTACTTCTGTGCTTTTCTCTTCTGCCTGAAGACATTACACCCAAACACAAAGCTGAGCCTTAACCATAGTGTTTCACATTTCTAAAATTGTATTGAAAAAACAAAATAAAGCAAAGCATAACAAATTTCCATTATTCAGGTGTAATATTTTCCTTTGCTAGAATGTCTTCTTCTACTATAATATTCATACAAACTCTGCCGCCCTCTTAAAATCAACACGATTTGTTGCCATTGAGTCAATTCAGACTCATAGAAGCCCTACAGAACAGAGTAGAACTGCTCTATAGGATTTCCACAGCCATAAATCTTTACAGAAGCAGACTGCCACATCTTTCTCCCTTGGAGTGGCGTGTAGCTTCAAATCCCCAATCTTTCAGTTGACTGTCAAGTATTTAACCACTGCACCATGCTGGCTCCTTTGCCTACTATTCCTAGCCCTATGTGAAATGCTATCTTTTCTCATTGCCTTTTTTAACTCCCTTCATTTGGAAGAAATAATCTGCATTTTCTAAAATCTGTATCAATTTATCTGTATTTCTATATAATATTACAAACATTTAAGTGTGTGTTTTATACACTTATTACATTATGACACCATAGAAGTCTGGAATGGGAGGTATTCATATTTAATTCCCTAAAATCTTTGTATTCAGTACAGCTCAAGAAGCTTTTGTGAGTGAGTAAATAAATAAAATCACAAAGACTCAATGTCTAAAATGAAAATCAAAAATTATACTTATAATTTTAGCTCTTTTTTAATAGTTCACTCTTGTCTTTCTTCTTATCTTGAATAATGATCTTTTTTAACATTTAGAAGTTAGGCTTATTCTTTCAATGCCTCTTTTGCCTTAATAAAATAATAGTTTGAATAGCTCAAATTCTGTAACAAGTAGATTCTTCCAATACCACCGCATTTGAGTTGTTTGAAAAAGAACTGATCAGCAAAAGGAACTAAAGAATACTGAAGAAGTCATAGAGTTTTACAATAAAAACATCATGTGTAAGACCTCCAAATGTTACAATATTTTGTTAGTGAATTTAAGGACCAAATGAGAACAAAATGAAATGAATGTATGTGTAAATATGATGAAGTTTGGTGAATGTAATAGTGACCAACAGGACGGAGAAGAAAATATTTTTACAAAATTACAGGAGTTCACACAGGAGTTTTTGATCTAAGAAAACTTTTTAGATTGAAAATAATTATTATTTATGCTTAGATAAACTCTAGCTGGAAAAATAATATCTTTCAGTCAAAATGACAATATTAAAATCTAACCTTTTCAATTTTTTTAAATAATTAGGAAATACTAAATGAAAATTATTCTTCATGTAAGTAGAGTGCACATTAACTGAATAATTCCATTCATAATTAACTTATTAAAGTAGTTAAGAATATTAAAGTCCTTATTTTATTCCATTATTCCTTTGCATTTCCTTGAATTTAAGTAAGTATAGTGAAATTTTGAATTCTATATACCTTTTTGGCTGGTAATGTCATGAACGGTGTTTCAAATTCCAGTTACATTATGGAATTTTTATAGTACAGTGCTTTGTATATTCTATCATTAATTCTGATTTAAAAGTACTACAAAAGAGTGTTTTTTATCCATGAAAATCTACAAGAGCACGCAAAGCTCAAGCCACCCATGTTTAACCTCATCAATCCAAAGCTCAAATTCTGTTTTTGGACAAAGGAAAACTTAAACCAAGGTTAAAATATCAGCACTTCAAGGTCCAATGTCTAATAATGCAAATGAGAAAATTGCACAGTGAAGTCAACCACACAAAATATAACCATCATAGTTGAGAACCATAATGTAGGCAGACTGTTGCTCTGGGAGATAATGAACCAAATGCCAATGCTTAGGTACTATTGCTGCAAAAGGGCCTGGATCAACACGTGAAAACCAAAAGCCCACTTACACTGAGTTAATTTTGACTCATAGAGACACTATAGGACAGAGTAGAACTTCCCCATAGCCTTTCCAAGTCTATGTTTTATGAAAGCAGACTGCCCTAACTGTCTTCCACAGAGCAGCTATGGGTTCAAAATTCTGAACATTTTGGATAGCACCCAAATACTTCAACCCCTGTGACACTAGAGCTCCTTGGATCAATATGTGAAGAAGTAATGCCATGTAATTGAATCGACAGAGGGAAGATAAAAAAAAAAAAAAAAAAAAATTAGCATGTGTGTTTAGGTGTGTGGATTATGTTTGAGAGAGAGAGACTAGGAGGAGAATTTCTATCATAGTACATATAAATATGTGTCCATCAAATTGACATGTTTTCTGTACATCTTGGAATTTTGACTTCATGTCCACAAAGTATAAAAGAACATTAAATAGTATGACTATTGACCAATGGTGAATAATGTATCAGTCATTTATTAATCCTAAAAGTATTAAAATTTTTTAGCATTTACTATGTATCAGATCCAAGGTGATCCAACAGAATGTGGAAATTATCAAACAATATCATCAATATCACACACAAGTAAAAACTTGCTGAAGATAATTCAAAAATGATTGCAGCAGTATATTGACAGGGAACTTCCAGAAGTGCAAGATGGATTCAGAAGAGAATGTGGGGCGAAAGATATCATTACTGATATCTGATGGTTCTTAACTGAAAGCAAAGAATACCAGAAAGATGTTTACTTGTGCTTAATTGACTACGCAAAAACATCCGATTGTGTGGCTCATAACAAATTATGGATAACTTTGAGAAGAATGAGAATTCTAGAACACTTGATTGTACTCCTGAGGAAGCTGTACATAGACCAGGATGCTGTCATTAGAAGAGAACAAGGGGATACTGCATGGTTTAAAATAAGGAAGGGAAAGTATCAAGGTTGTGTCCTTTCACCATAATTATTCAATTTATGTGTGAAACAAATAATCTGAGAAGGTGGACAATAAGAACAAGAATGTGGCATCAGGATTGGAGGAAGATTCATGAACAGCCTACAATATGCAAAGGACACACCCTTGCTTGCTGAAAGCGCAGATGACTTGACGTACTTATTGATGGTGAAAATTAAAGATTACAGTCTGCAGTTACAACTCTACATAAAGAAAGCAAAAATCCTCACACCTGGACCAGTAAGCAGCATCATGATAAATGGAGAAAGGATCGAAGTTGTCAAAGATTTCATATTACTTGGATCCACAGTCAACACCCATGGAAGCAACACTCAAAAAATCAGACGTCATATTGCACTGGGCAAATGTGCTGCAAAAGACCTCTTTAATGTACTAAGAGGAAAAATGTCTCTTTGAAGACTAAGATGCACCTAACTCAAGCTATGATATTTTCAGTAGCCTTGTGTGAAAGCATGTGAAAGCTGAACAGTGAATAAGGAAGATCAAAGAACAGTTGATGCTTTTCAGTTGTGATATTGACAAAGAACACTGAAAGTACTATGAACTGCCAGAAGAACAAACAAATCTGTCCTGGGAGAAGTGGAGCCAGAATGCTCCTTGGAAACGGGAATGGCCAGACTTCATCTCACCCACTTTGGTCATGTTGTCAGAAGGGACCATTCCCTGGAGAAAGATATCAGTCTTTATGAGTTGGTAAAGTGGAGGTTCAGTGAAGAAGGGGAAGACCCTAAGTGAGGTGGATTGACCCAGTTTCTACAACTATGGACTCAGACATAGCATGTGTTATGAGGCCGGCATAGGATTGCACAGTGTTTCATTCTGTTGTACATAGGATCAGAGCCAACTCCACACCACCTAGCAACAACATGTATCAAATTTTTTAGGCAATGGTGACAAATTGTTTGGCTGAACACTAGTCTAGATGTTGTTACACATGTTTACACCGGATTAGGATTTAAATAAATTTGTGGTAAGTAAAACAGAACACCCATCTTAATGCAGTTGGGTCAAATCTAATTAATTAAAGGCTTTAACAGCAAAAAGGGAGGTTTCCCTATGGATGATTTGGCCTTCAGACTATCAGTAGATACCTTGCCAGAATTCTTGTCACTCTCAGTACAGATAAATAGATATGGATTGAGAAAGATAATGACTAATTTTGTTTCTTTAGAGAACACTAAGACACTATGTATCTGATAATGACCTAGTTACGATGACTAGATTTGAGGCTTAACATTCAGTTTCTGTCTTCCAGTAGTCCAGAATGACAGACATTTTAATAGATAATTATAACATCCTGGTGTGCATGGTTTAAATTCTTTCTTTTAAATTAGTCCTGGGTATACATACTTAACTCTGTAAAATTATTTTGCTTAGTTTTACACTGACATTGTGCCTTGGGTTTTAAAACATGATATCTGTAAGAATTATACTGCACTATTACTATATTTTGTTTCAAAATATTTGCTTACAAACTAGTGTCGATGTTCTCCAAGCATTGTCTGTTTAAATAGTACCACATGAAAAATGTATTTTATAATCAATAGAAAGAAAATAATTTTCTGGTGATAGTATTTCCCTTTGTTGCTTTACCTGAGAGGAAACTCTCACTTAATTATGAAAATCCCCATTACCATAAACTTAAGGGTTTCTCAATACCAGTGACTTTCAACTTTTGTTTATGATCTCTTCTATTGCATCTATTCAGATTCACCTTACTTATTTTGGGAAGCAAGATAGGCTATTACTTAGAAAGTAAGAATGACTGACATACCATGTAAGTGCTATAATTGATGTGTGAAGAAGATACTGTGGGATCTGTGGAAAATAGTGTCTTCTTTCTCCCTGAAGAGTCTGGGAATATTAGAACATATTTAGATAAGTGGGTAATTGGGTAAAAGCTTTCAGAACATGAAGGTAAAATTGAGGCAAAGATGCTGAGAAACAAATGTACTAAAAAAGGAGCAAAGATACAGAGAAACAAATGTTATGAATGATAAGAAAATTGGTAAAAGGAATAGCCTGCCTTTAGAACAAAAAGCAAAAGGTGACTTGGTAAGAATAAACGCACATGAGGGCATGTCAAATGTAACAGTGAATCAAGTTTACTTTTCAGTTTTAGAATAGATCCATGCTGAAATAATAAGTTTTGACAAAAAAGCCAGATATAATTCATTTATTTTAGTAAGTTGAGTTTACATTTAATTTATAAAATGCTTATTTAATGGGAACTCTGGTAGCATAGTGCCCAAGACACTAGACTGCTAACCAGAAGGCTGGCGGTTCAAACCCACCAGCCCTCGGAAGGAAGGTTGGGCAATCTATTTCCATAGTGATACTGTCTCGGAAACCCAAGGAGGGGTTGCTATAGTTGGGTCCGACTCGATGGCACATAACAGCAACAACAACTTATTTAATGATACTATTACATAATTAGTAATAATAAAGTTTTAACAATTATTTATTTCATCTCGGCCAAAAAATGTTTTACATCTGTATTTGCCTTCTAGATTATGTCATCATGTGCCTTTCAATAAGGCAACAAAAGTTCATGAGAATCCTTAACTGATTAAAACTTTAAGTGACATAATGAATCTATAGTTGTCATTACTAATCAACAAAGTAACAACTGAATACTATCATATTTAAATAATTTCTGTATTCAATCAAACTCTAGTTAAAAGCTCACCTTTTTGTTGCAACTTTGAATAGAATGGAGTCTTTATTACATTTCAGAAATTAAAAACCCCTTTAAATATTTGAAATATATAATAGAAAAATTGGTAGATCCATAAGACAATGTCAAGTCCTTATTATTAAAAACACTTGCTTGGAAAGTTTCCTCTCTCATCTAAAGATGACTATATTACATTGGGACCCTACACCCAAAGTACTGACCAATATTCACATTAATAAACTTGATCTCCAAGAGCCTTCTGAATCATCAGAGTAATTGAAAAATATTTTCATTTGTTATGGTATAGTATTATAAACATAAATTTCACAAGCAAGTTTGAGTCAAAGCTCTAAACTCCATACATATCCTTCAAGAATATTTTATCCTCTTAATGTCATTTTCTCATTTTTTAAGGCAGAATAGAAACAATGAAAGATAATGAATATAAGACATTTGGAACAGAGCAACCATTCTATTATTTTCACTTTAATTTTTATCCTATGTAATTACAATATAAAGTGTTATTATTGTTATTGTTATTGTTAGCTGCTGTAAAATCAGTTCTGACTCCTAGGGACCTTATGTACAATAGATTGAAAACATTGCCTAACTTTCAGGCAATGCCCATCGTCACAATTCTCATTGCTTGAGACCTTCGTCAGCCACTGTGTCAACTCATCTTGTTGAGAGTCTTTCCCTTTTATCCTAATGTTCTACTTTATCCAGCATAATATCCTTCTCCAGGGACTGATCCCTTCTGAAAACATGACCAAAGTATGTGAGTGGAAGCCTGGCCATTTTTGCTTCTAAGGAGCATTTGAGATGTACTTTGCCATGAGAGATTTGTTCATTCTTCTAGCAGTCAATGGTACATCCAATATTCTTCACCAACAGCACAATTCAAATTCATCAATTCTTCAGTCTTCCATATTCATTTCCAGCTTTTGCATGTGTGTGAGGAAACGAAAATCCCGTGGTGTAGGTTAGGTGCACCTTAGTCTTCAACGTGATATTTTTGTTTTTCAATACTTTAAAGAGGTATTTTGCGGCAGATATGCCAAGTACAATAGGTTGTTTGATTTCTTGACTGCTATTTCCATGGGCATTGATTATGGACAGAATTGAAATGAAATCCTTAGCAACTTCAATCTTTCTCCATTGATTATGATGTTGTCTATTCCTCCAGTTGTAAGGATTTTGTTTTCTTAATATGGAACTGCAAATCCACTTTCTGAACTCTGTAGTCTTTGCTTTTCATCAGAATGTGCTTTAAGTCTTCATTTTCAGCAAGCAAGATGATGTCATCTGTATATCAGAGGTTGTTAGTGAATCTTCATCATTAATAATAAAGATGAATTCTTCATCTAGACCAGCTGCTTGGGTTATTTTCTTAGCATACAGAATGAACAAGTGTGGTGAAAGGATACAGCCCTAATGCAAATGTTTCCTGATTTTTAAACCATGAAGTACCCCCTTGTTCTGTTCAAATGACTGCCTGTTGCTCTATGTACAGATTTCTCATGAGCCCAATTAAGTGTTCTGGAATTCCAGTTCTTTGCAATGTTATCCATAATTTGTTCTGTTCCATACAGTCAAATACATTTGAATAGTGAATAAAACACAGGTAAACATCTTTCTGGTATTCTTTACACTCTGCCAAGATCCATCTGATATCAGCAATGATATCCCTCCTTTCCACATCCTGTTCTGAATCTTGCTTGAATTTCTGGCAGTTCCCTGTCAATGTTACTGCTGCAAATATTTTTGCATTTTCTTCAGGAAAATTTTCCTTTGTGTGGTATTAATGATATTGTTTGATAATTTCTGCATTCTGTTAGGTGACTTTCCTTTGGAATGGTTACAAATATGGATCTCTTCCAGTTGTTTTGCCAGGTTGCTATCTTCCAAATTTCTTGGCATAAACATGTGATTGCCTCCAGCATTGCACGCCTTCATTGAAACATCTCAATAGGCATCCTGTCAATACCTAGACTCTTGTTTTTCTCCAATTCCTTCAATGTAGCTTGGATGTCTTCCTTCAATACCGTATACTACCTCCTTAAATAGTTGTATGTCAAGCAGTTCTTTTTGGTACAGTGACTCTGTGTATTCCTGTCAACTTATTTTGATGTTTCCTGAATCATTCAATATTTTGCCCATGTTGTTGTTGTTGTTATGTGCCATTGAGTCAGACCCAACTCATAGCGACCCCTCCTTTGATTTCCGAGGAGGTATCACTACAGAAGTAGATTGTCCAACCTTCCTTCCAAGGAGTGGCTGGAGGGTTTGAATCACTAGCCTTCTGGTTAGCAGTCAAGTGCCTTAGTCAACTACCAGAGCTCCTATATTTTGCCCATAGAATCCTTCAATACTGCAATTCAGTGCTTGAATTTTTATCTTTAGTTATCTCAGCTTGAGAATGTCAAGTATTTTCTTCCTCTTTCATTTTCTAACTTCAGGTTTTTACATATTTCATTATAATATTCTACTTTGTCTTGTTGACCTACCCTTTGAAATCTTCTGCTCAGTTACTTTACTTTATCATTTCTTCCTTTGGCATAAGTTACCCTCTCTTCAAGAGCAAGTTTCAGTGTCTTCTGACATCCATTTTGGTCTTCTCTCTCTTTCCTGTCCTTTTAATGACCTTTGGCTTTCTTCATGTATGATGTCCTTGATGTCATCCCACAACCCCTGCAGTATTCAATGCACCCAATTGGTCATTGATGTTCAATGCATCAAATTTATTCTTCAGACGCCTCTAAATTCAGATATGATATATTCACAGTCATGTTTTGGCTCTCATGGAATTGTTTTAATTTTCTTCTACTTCAACTTGCACATGAGCATTGATGGTCTCTTCCATAATTGCCCGCTGGCCTTGTTTTGACTGATGCTATTGAGCTTCTCCGTTATCTCTTTCCACAAATATAGTCTATTTTATTGCCACGTATTCCATCTGGTGTGGTTCACGTGAATAGCCGCTGTTTATATTGTTGAAAAAGATGTTGGCAATGAATAAATTGGTCTTGCAAAATTCTGTCATGTTATCTCTGGAGTCATTTCTATTGGCAAGGGCATATTTTCCAACTACTGATCCTTCTTCTTTGCATTCTAGTTACTAATAATTGTCAATACATTTTGATTGCATATTTGGTCAATTTCAGACTGCAATAGCTGGTAAAAATCTTCAATTTCCTCATCTTTGGCCTTAGTGATTAGTGTGTAAATATGAATAATAGTCATAATAACTGGTCCTCTTTGTTGGCATATGGATATTTTCCTATCACTTACAGTATTGTACTTCAATATATATTTTGAAATGTTTTCTCTGATGATGAATGGGATGATATCACTCTTCAATTTTCCATTCCCAGCATAGTAGACAATATAATTGTCTGATTTATAATAATTGATAGCAGTCCATTTCAACTCACTAATGCTCAGGATATTGATCTTTATGTTTTCCATTCATTTTTGACAACTTCTTATTTTCCTAGATTGATACTTTGTACATTCCACATTCTGCTTATTAATGGATATTTTTAGCTGTTTCTTCTCTGCTGAGTTTTGCCATGTCAGCAATTAAATATTCTGAAAACTTTATTCCATCCATGTTATTAAGCACAGCTCTTCTTTGGGGAGGCAAGTTGTATTTTGAGTGCCTTCCAACATGAGGGGCTTATCTTCCAGCACTATATCAGACAATGTTTCCATCCTATTCATAAGGTTTTCAGTGTCCAATTCTTTCAGAAGTAGACCTGCTCACGTGCTTCTTAGTCTGGAAGCTCTGCTGAAACTGGCTCACTGTGATTGACCCTACTGGTATTTGAAATATCAGTGGCATAGTTTCCTGCATCATAGCAACATGAAAGCAACATGGTACAACAAATGGCAGATGAGTGGTGGAATAGAAAGTGCACTGCCTTCTAATTTTTATAGGTAAACCAAATATACTGATAAAATATTCAAAAGCATACTTAATGTATTTAAATATATTCAAAAATGTATTTATTCTGTAATAAAAAGCTAGCTAGTGGGAAAGATTCCAGTGACTTAAAAATATAGACATTTATTTCTTGCTCAAATTTCAAATGGGCATTCATGATCTGCAGGTGGCTTTCTTCTGAGAAAATATCCATAGGTTCAATATCCTTCTGTCTTTTGGCACTTCTATCTGCTGAGGTTGTTGGGATGAAAAACAAGCATAAGGACCATTCACAGGACACCTGGAAGCATATACTTCTGCTCATCTTTCATTGAGTAATAGAACACTGTCACATGGCCCTGTCTAATTGCAGCAAAATGTAGAAAACTGGGGAAATTAATCTAGCCAAGGAAGAAATGGAAGCTAGTTTAATGACTCTTAAATTACACAAAACTTATTAAATGTATGTTAGATACTTTGATAATAATGAGGGGCATAGAAATGAATAAAATTATCCTATATCAAAGTTGGTTGGATGAGAAAGACATACAGCCAAACAACTTCAAATGTAATGAAATAAGCACCTATTTGGTATGTAACTTTTGTTTAGTAACACACAAGAAGGAATCATTATGCCTAAACAATGATGGATTTACCATGAATGAGGCAATCATTTTACCTCAATTTTAAAGTCAACTAAATAGCTTTTGGCCAAATATAAAGAGAAATAGAGTGCATTTCAGGTATAAGTCAGGTTTAGAATTATTGGGTATTTTTTGATAAAACTTTGCAATAACTTCATTTCTATGTGGGAAAGAAGTGAAGGAAAAGATCATCATGGTCCATGTTTGCCTCATTAAGGTGACTGTGCTCTGTGTTGTGAATGAATTAAAAAAAAAAAAAAAAACTAAGAATGAGATGGGGCCTAGATTCTCAGGAACACATTCCAGTAGTCCTGAGATGAGATTGAAAAGAGGTAGACAAATTAAGAACTTTTTATAATAGTTCATTTATTAAAAATAAACACCTAAATTAAATGAGTAGAAGTGGTGTCAAAGAGAAAGAATCAAAAGAGAATAAGGAGTGAAAATCAGCAGAATTTAGTGGTTGGTTGGAAGAGGGGATAATGGAAAAAGAGTCATACATGACTCTCCCTTGACCAAAATAGTTAACTCATTAAAAAAAAAAAAAATCTTTCTTTAGGAAAAGTTTACTAGTTATGTATTTAAAATATGTCATATTTTATGTCATAGACTTTAAATAACTTATTTTTGTTGTAGTTGAGAAATACACAGCAGAACATACACCAGTTCAACAATTCTACAATTCAGTGACATTGATTATGTTCTTCAAGTTGTGCAACCATTCTCACCCTCTTTTTACAAATTATTTCTCCTTCATTAACATAAAACTCACTGCCCCTAAATTTCCTATCTATTGCTTCAAGTTACTGTTGTCAATTTTATCCCATATAAGTAATTTTTGAAAGACCACAATGTTCAAGACACACATTCTGATCAATGGAGAAAATCCACAACTGAATTTCAAATTCCCACGGAATCCATTGCTAGCAGCTGACCCTCCAAAACTATTGCCCTGAGATAATCTGTAAACTCAAAACCAAAAATATCCCCTGAAATTATTTTATGCTATAAATGTAAATTGATTATGATATTGATAGTGCTTTTTATAAGCTATTTATTAAATAAATAAATTTATAGTTCATTTCTGTGACAATACAAAGAAAAATATACTAAATAT
This sequence comes from Orycteropus afer afer, assembly GCF_000298275.1. Taxonomy (NCBI): domain Eukaryota; kingdom Metazoa; phylum Chordata; class Mammalia; order Tubulidentata; family Orycteropodidae; genus Orycteropus; species Orycteropus afer. Next base: position 5,584,297 of record NW_006921792.1, on the reverse strand, counting down.
TTCTTTTTATTTTGTCAGATGTACATTTTTTCAGATAAATCTAATTTTGCCACTGAAATACATGTGCACTCTGCAGTTTGAAAACATTAACTTAATAGAAAAAATTTCTAAGAAATGTTACTTTGTAGAACTTTAAATATCTAGACACCTTTCATTACTAGATACTTACTTGGTAGCTTGTTGAATTTGTTATATAACCACAATGTTAGTAAATGTATAAAGTGTTATATCCACACAATGGAATGTTATTTGGCCATACATAAAAAAGAATATTGACTTATGTTGAAATAGGGATAAATCTTGAAAGCATGGTTAGGTGAAGAAGACGGTCCCAAAATAACACATATTATACTGTTCCTTTCTTGTGGAGTAGGCTGAAAAGGCAAATCTAAAGAAAGTAGATTAATAGTTGCCTTGGGTTGGGGGCTAGGAGTGAGTTGTGAGGAAATGAAATGTGAGGATGATCACTAATAAGAATGGGGCTTCTTTTAGGAGTAATGAAAATGTTCTGAAATTAGAGAGTAGAGAAGAGCTGTGTGTATACTGAATATCATTGAATTGTGCACTTTAACTGGGTGAATTGTATGGAATGTTAATCATATCTCAATAACCAAACCAAACCAAACAAACTGCCCTGGAGTTGGATCAGAATGATTCCTTCTTGGGTTTCCGAGACAGTATCACTATGGAAGTAGATTGCCCAATCTTTCTTCCAAGGAGTGGCTGCTGGGTTTGAACTACCAGCCTTCTGGTTAGCAGTCAAATGTCTTAGGCACTATGCCACCAGAACTCCTCAATAAAGTTGTTTTTTTAAAAATAGCTCAGCTAGATTGTAATAGGCAATGATGTGTATGACAAGAGAAGATACGGAGAAAGATTCTTTTCAAAGGCATCTACCCTTATCTTATTTCACTGACAAGTTGTTTTTGTTGTTGTTAGGTGCTGTCAAATCATCTGACTCACAAAAACCCTATTTGCAACACAACAAAAAACTGGTCCTGTACCAGGCCCACAATATGTGCTGTACCTGAGCCCATTGCTGCAGTCACAGTGTCACTCTATCTCCTTGAGGGTTTCTCCTTCGCTGACCATCCACTTCACCAAGCATGATACCCTTCTACAGGGAAGGATCCCTTTTGACAATATGACCAAAGTGGGTGAGATGTTATGCATTTTTCTTCTCTCTACATCCCACACATCCACACCAAGAGATTAGGGCAGTGCCAGGGCAAGGTGACTGAAATACGTTGTCTGTGTTATATTGGCTATATTGAAATTACGCCAATATCTGGCACATGAATACTTGCAACCTTCTATTTTAAAATGTCTTTAGTAATCTACTTCCATAGGGATACTGCCTTGGAGACCCAAGGATGGGTCGCTATGAGTCAGATACCACTCGACAGCAGTGAGTTTTGAGTAATGACTCATATTTTCCAAAGTTTAATGTCTTTGAGTTTTAATGAAGTTACAGACTTACAGTGAAGCTATTTTACATTTGAAAACCCTCTCTAGCAGGTGATATTCCTGATTTTCATTTGTCTACTAAGTGTCTGCTAAAAATGCATTACAGCATTTTGTCTACTCAGTTTTGTTTTGATGAATAATTCACCTATTTGTCTCCATTTAAAACACTCTACCAAGTTACGTGTTTTGCAAATGTCTATGAACCAAATTGTGTTTTTTCTTTTTTTTTTCTCTCTCTCTTTCTTTTTCTTTTATGTATATTTATTTCCATAGTATCCTTGGGCTTCTGTTCCGACAAGGAATCTTTTGTTTGGGATGTGTACAGTTTCCTAACTCATACAAGTCAGTGTTCTCAAAAATGATATCATGCATCTTCCCTATGGGTCAAGGAATTCTGGGCAAAGGGGCAGACTGATGCTGGATTTCTCAGTAGGCCAATATAGCTTCAAAAACACTATGTGGTAGTGTGAAAGCACAAAGGATTTACAGTCAGGTAGTTCAGATTTTAGCTCCACCACTCACGAATAGTGACACTTTACATTTAATATTTTAAAAACTCAGTGACTTCACCTGTTAAATAGAGAAAATGATACCAAATGCAAGGGAATATAGTGAGAATGAGATAAGATAATACTGAACAATACTTGTTACATAAGTCCTGAATTAACAGTAATTCTTATCATCATAATTTTTATTATTATTCTTAGAAGTATTAATCATTCAGAAAAAAAAAAAAAAGTCTAAATCTGACAGTTTCAGGATATGACAACTAATGCATTAAGAGGAAGATACCCATACTTTTAGGTGAGAGTCCTGATTTTATTCCCTAAACTGTGTACAGAGATATTCTGAACATGATATATACAGTACTAAATATAGTGTACCCTGAAGTTTTTATCATAAATTTCTTATAATAAACTAAAAATCCTTTTTCTCTCTTTCTTTCTTTCTCTAATATTCTTCTCCCAGAGATCTTACAAAGAAAATCAATGCATGCAAGTTAGTGAGTCTTCCCTTAATGAACAATGCATACTCCAGGTTCTTATCAGCATGTAAATAAATAAATAAATAAATGCATATTTCTGTGTAGAGTTTTCTCTTTCTGTCTGCCAACAGGTAAAGCCAAGTATAAATTGCCTTGTTAGGTAGCAGAGATTAAATAGGATCTGGGGTTAGCCATTTCTAGGTTCTGCTCATAGATTCATGATTGAATGGTTTTGGGGGGATACTCAACCTGAGTCTCAATTTTCATTGATAGCAATGAGGTTAAGAATATCCCCTCATTTATAAGCCTGTTGAAGGGATTAAATGAGATATATAAAGTGCTAGGAGCTCTGGTAGCATAGTGCCTAAGGCACTTGACTGCTAACCAGAAGGCCGGTGGTTCAAACCCACCAGCCACTCCTTGGAAGGAAGGTTGGGCA
>NW_006921792.1:5574875-5580551 GCF_000298275.1 Orycteropus afer afer | reverse complement strand
CTGGTGGGTTTGAACCACCAGCCTTCTGGTTAGCAGGCAAGTGTCTTAGCCACTATGCTACCAGAGCTCCCTCTAACCGCCTTCAAATGAATCCATGATATATAGATCTCTCCCCAACTAGATATGGTCATGGCATAGCACTTATCATATCAGGTGAATCATTAAATTTTTTGAACTCTTTGTCTGTTCCACCTTTACCTCAGCTGTTCCTGGTGATGAATCCTAGGCTCTGTCCCACTCAGCTGTGGAGTAGATGAAATTCTTCAGTTCTCTCCAATAACAGTTTGTTGTTGTTGTTGTTGTTATGTGCCTCGAGTCAGATCCGACTCATAGCGACCCGTCCTTGGGTTCCTGAGACGGTATCACTACAGAAGTAGATTGCCCAACCTTCTTTCTGAGGAGTGGCTGGGGGGTTTGAACCGACAGCCTTCTAGTAATTGTCTAATTAATGGTTACACACCATCACTCTCCAACACAAAATTTAGATGAACAAAGCCTAGGCATTATACTTTCATACCAAACTCCCATATCAATCTTTCAGAGAAGCCAATATCCAGTTATTCAGTTTGTATCAAGATTTCCTAGATTTGTTAATTATCCTTGGCCACAATATCCCAGTGGATGTCATGCTTGGTAGGGTAGAGGGTCGATGAAAGAGGGGAAGGCCTTGGATGAGATGGATTGACATGGTGGCTGTGATGATGGGCTTAAGTATAGCAGGGATCATGGAGCTGGCACTGGATTGGGCAGTGTTTCGTTCTGCTGTGCACGGGGTCACTATGAGTTGGAAATGACTCTAAGGCACTTAACAAGAATGACAACACAATATTCCAAACTCTCTATCTGACAATAGGAAGGAACTTGTAGCACCAACACTAACCCTTATTATTCTTTACCATTAGAAAATATTTTCAAACATAAGATATATATATTAGATAAGATTTCTACTCCTGCATGGTTAATATCATTGTTATATTTCCCCACTAGAAAGATTTATTCATTACTTTCATAGTAAGTGGAATAAAATGCTTTTAAGTGCTTAGCAAACTTTGCCAATATTAGGTGCACACTCTTCATGATATGCTGGAACAATTCTGAATGTTTTTCAATATCTGAAAAAATATATATAGTTCTTTCTGTATGCTGTTAAATATCTGAAAAAAATATAGTTCTTTCTGTAATAACATATAACTAGGCAAGTTATTAATACTGAGAGCCCTTATGTTTCTTTTTCTTTGGTTTATGAGATATTTTGGTGAGTGTTAATTCTTCATGAGGGCACTATTATATTTTGCATATTGTAAAACTGCTAAGATTTTGAGAATCTTAAAAAGATACTGCAATCTGGGAATAAATAGGCTTTTAAACAGAAGAACGCTTATTACACTGTCATGTGGCCAGTGGGTACTCATTAAATATTAGCTGATGTTCAAAAAATTAAATGGAATGTAATTACTTTCTGCACAAGGAGATTGCAGAGGAAAACTGTGGCTAGGCTTTAAACTAAAATAGGAGATTTAAAAATCAAAGAATAAAGACCTTCCTCATAAAATTAAAATTGGTGCAGTGGTGGTCACAAAATATCATAGAACATAATGTGATTGTGACACAAAACTACTCAAAAAATTATACAGAAATTGGATATTTTGACAGATGGAAGGCCTTTTCAAACCTGGAAAGTTGTTGTAATATTCTGTTTGCCTTAATTTTGTAGTAATGATTTGGGGTAGAAATAAGATCTTTGAAATGACTTCTATTATTCCAATTGAAACATCGCCACTGACAGTTAAAATTTTGTTGACTGACTTTTGTCGGGATTTATACTTTCCCAGAAATTGGTCACTGAAACTGATTAACTATTGAGACAGTGTTTATACTGTCATTTTCCCTCAGAATTAGAGTAACTACCACAATATATATTGAATATGTACCAAGTCCATTTATATCTATATGTACACTATTGATATATTCATAGATAGCACAGTCTAATACAATGGAGTACAGAAACTTTTTTTGATATCTGTGGCATAGTGTCTAAAGCATTTGACTTCTATTCTGAAGGCTAGAGGTTCAAACCCAATAGCCACTCCTCAGAAGGAAGATTGGGCAATCTACTTCCATAGTGATACCGCCTCGGAAACCCAAGGAGGAGTCATTATGAATAGAATCTGACTCGATGGTAATGAGTTTGATTTTTGGTATTCTCAGTTAGGGATTCGCTAGGAAAGGAAGCCCCAGAAATGACTAAGAGTAAGCCTAAACACACTCCTTTGGGAAAGGGAGCCTGTAGTTCTGAAAATGTGTTATGTATCTTGGTGAAAAATGGGTGCAACTGTTGAGTACATTGTTCTTTACCCAGTAACAAGTTGCCTTCTAGTTGACCCCAACTCATGAGAGTCTCAGGCATGTCAAAGTAGAACTGTGATCCATAGCATTTTTAATGGCTAATGTTTTGGAAGTAGACTATCAAACCTGCCTTCTGAGGTGATTCTGAGTGGATTTCAACCTCCAATCTTTTGGTTAGCAGCCCAGTGCATGAATTGTTTGCACCACCTAAAATCAAATTGTTAAATATGGTTTTCCAATCTGCTATATTTTTCTTAATTTTTGTAGTTGTTCAGTGGCTATGGTGCTATAGAAGCATCCAGATATTTATTTTCTGGTTTTCAGAGATATTAGTTTCTGCTCATTTTTCTACCTCAATTTCCAGATATTTTGCCAATTCCATAAGCTACTTGATATTTTTTCTCTGTTGCTTATAATAAGCTAGTTTGCCTTGCTTACAAATGAGGACCTGCTGATTCATCCCTTGGAATGAGTACATTGTAAGCAAGAGAGTTGTAGTAAAGTAGGGGGGAGGGGGAAGCAAGCTCGATTATCTGCTTTCATGGCTAAGGCAGTGAAAATCCCATTATAACTCAGAGGAACAGCTGGTTACCCATGACATTCAGTTATGAAGTAGCAAATTAAATTATTCCCTATGATAACCATGATTAAAGAGCGGATTGAAGACAAGTTTGGGGCTATCCTTGCTATTGCTATGATATAACTGCGTGTTGGGCAAAAGCAGTTCAAGAAATGCAGTGTGGAGTGGCAATTCCAAAGGACACTGAACAATTTAAAAGAATGTAATGACAAAGTCAAATCCCTAAAATGTGTTTCTTACATACATTGAACCCCAGGAATACTATGTAACTTTTAAAAGCTGTGATTTCTAGCAGGCTTAGGACAAAGGTTGCTAATATTAAAATAATTTTATCCTGTGTGTTGCCAAGTGACAGTGATGGCTGAGTTCACTGACACTTTTCTAGGCCCTTATGTGAGAGTTTAGACATGGATTGTAAAGTGTGGATTCTACAAAGTGAAATGTGTATACAGAGGAAAGTTCAACATTAGTGGCTTGCTGTCAGCCATCTCTGCTAGCTGAGGCAGTCTCTTTCTCACCTGTCAGATAAAGAGGATTTCTCTTCTCTTTAAGGCTTTATAACCTACTCAAATGAGGCAGTGACCATTTAAGGTCAAGCCAATTCTAAAACCCAACTTCCCAGTAACAAAGCTATAGCTAGAGTTTTATCAGAAACAAATGATAATGTAAACACTGGGAACAACAGCAACAAAGGCAGAGAGGCTTAAAATTCTTAAAAAATAAAAAGTCACATATTTGAAAATTCATACCAGCATTATGAGCAGAAACCTGAGACAAAAACAAAAACAAACCAGTTGCCTTTGAAGATGTATAGAAGTGGTTTCTGAAGGTGATTTGATTAAGAGAGAGAGAGATTTTTAGGTTAGGCTCACTATGTCAATATGAGCACATATTTCCCACATATTCTGGATAAAGTGTGCTACCTTGCACAGCTGGGATCAGATTTAATGTTTCCATATATAGATAACAAATAAATAAACTTATAATTGGTTATGGGTCTTCTATTAGAAATCAAGTTATCATTAATCCCTGGCATAATACAAACACTTCAAATATACTTCAAATATTTCACAAGAGAAGAATGCAGGAATGGGTCTAACCAAGGTCCATAAAATTGTTGATAATATCTTCCTCTTAACTAGTCTGTGAAAAACCCAGAGAGGAGGAGGGCAGAAGCATCTCTGAAAAGTGTTTGTTTCCAAGGTTGTTCATTTAGGGTAGTCATAATGATGGCAGACACTGCAGATAAGATAAGTGTTTATTTTGTGGTCTGGAAGAATTAATTTCTCTTAAATCTCAGGAAAAAAATATAAGAAGAAGTCTGGCTTAGTTAAAACAACAGCTGGCAGGGCCAGTCTATCAACTAGAATGATTTGATATATGAGATATAACCTCTTTATTGGATATTACTCAGTCTTGGCATATCCATGACTGAATATATAGGCATGCTACTAATGTCCTATTGCCTCATTCCTTGACTTGAATCAATTCTTAGTTTGATGTTGTTGTTGTTATATGCCGTCGAGTTAGACTCGACTCATAGTGACCCCTCATAAAGCAGATGTTGGGGTAAATGAAGGAAAAAAAATATAACATGTATATATTCTGTGCATTTTTAATCCTAGTTTTTACCAAAGATACTTGTAGATATTTTAAAATGATTTATGTATTTACTTAATGTCTTAGCAACATTTATAATATTATTATATATTGCAAAAATTGTATAGGGGCAACATGTAACCTCTTCCAGCTTCACAAAGGGGATAGAGAATCAAGATGAACATCAATAGCTCAAGGCTGGTTCTTATGAGGCAGAGGTTAGATATGCCACCACCCTGTAACCCTTTTGCCAATTCTGATACCAGTTGTCCTTCCCACAGCACTCTCCAATTCTCTGATGGGTTTGATAATTTATTGCAATGGTCACACAGAATTCACAGACAATACTCAAGATTATTGGGTTTACTATGGAAGTAACAGGTTACAATTCAGGATTAGAATTGACTCAGGATACAGTTTTTCAATCAGGACAGTTTTTTTCTCAGCTTCTCACTGGGCTTGGTCATTGTTAGACAAGTGTTACAAAGCTCATTTAGCTCTTCCAGTAGGTGCCCAGAGAGGCACCCTACTTTGCCAGCAAGCCTCTTGCCCTGAGGCATTCAGTTTTCTTGCTCCATAGGTGAGAGGCTCATGCCAGTTTCTTTGTTCTGTTGCCTCTGCTGCCACCATCGCTGTCATGTATTAGTGCAAGGGTCTCAGGCCCACTCCTAATCCTCTCTCTTGATGGTAGTGAGATCCCTGCTTTCTAGCTCTGGGATAGCTTATTTTAAGCCTTGCAGAATGGCAAAACTGACAAATCTCCATGTTAGGCTTCCATACATCTCATTTCTATGTCTCCACCCACAGGAGGGTGCTGTGCACCTTATTTGCATTATTAACAAGCTATCCAATCTCTCTGGTGGACCACAAGCACATTTACATAGTTTCACCCAGTCGTCTTCTAGTCATAAAGACCTGGCTAGAAGAGTCATATTAAATAACCCACTGTATATGTATGAAATAATATATTAATAATAATATTAATTATTGTCTGTCAATTTGTTGTACTATTGTCACTTGCATGTTGCTGTGAGGCTTGAGGCTCTGCCACCAGTGTTTGAAGTGCCAGTAGGGTTGCACATGGTGCACAGGTTTCAATGCAGCTTACAGACTGAGACAGACTAGGAAGAAGGAAGAGGCCATCCATTTCT
>NW_006921792.1:5571558-5574385 GCF_000298275.1 Orycteropus afer afer | reverse complement strand
TCCTGAAGTACAATGCTGTCAGTGATAGGATAATATCCATATGCCTACAAGGAAGACCAGTTAATATGACTATTATTCAAATTTATGCACCAACCACTAAAGCCAAAGATGAGGAGATTGAAGAAGTTTTATCAACTTCTCCAGTCTGAAATTGCAATCAAGATGTGTTAATTATCACTGGTGACTGGAATTCAAATGTTGGAAACAAAGAAGAAACACTGGTATTTGGAAAATTTGGCCTTGGTGACAGAAATAATGTTGGAGATTGCATGATAGAATTCTGCGAGACCAATGACTTATTCATTGCAAATACATTTTGTCAACAACACAAATGGCAGCTATACATGTGGACTTCACTAGATGGAATATACAGGAATCAGATTGACTACATTTGTGTCAAGAGGCATTGGAAAAACTCAATGCTGTCAACCAAAACCAGAGCAGGAGCTGACATTGGAACAGACATCAACTGCTCATATGCAAGTTCAAGTTCAAGTTGAAGAGAATTGAAAGAAGTCCATGAGAACCAAAATATGAACTTGAATATATCCCTCCTGAATTTAGAGACCATCTAAAGAAGAGATTTGATGCATTGAACACCAATGACCAAAAACCAGAAGAATTGGGTATGACATCAAGAAAATTATCCATGAAGAAAGCAAGAGGTCATTAAAAAGATGACAAAAGAAGAAAAGACCAAAACACATGTCAGAAGAGACTCAAAAACTTGCCCTTGAATGGAGTAGCTAAAGCAAATGGAAGAAATGACAAGATAAAAGAGTTGAACAGAAAATTTTGAAGAGCAGCTCAAGAAGACAAAGCCAATTACTATAATGAAATGTGAAAAGACCTGGAGGTAGAAAACCAAAAGGGAAGAACACACTCAGCATTTCTCAAACTGAAAGAACTGAGGAAAATAATTTAAGCTTCGAGTTGCAATATTGAAAGATTCTATGGGCAAAATATTGAATAACACAGAAAGCATCAAAAGAAGATGAAAGGAATACAGAGTCACTGCATCAAAAAGAACTGGCCGATGTTCTTCAATTTCAGGAGGTGGCATAGGATCAAGAACCAAAGATACTGAAAAAAGAAGTCGAAGCTACAGTGAAGGAATTTGCGAAGAACAAGGCTCCAGAAATTGATGGGATACTCACTGAGATGTTTCAACAAATGGATGTCTCACTGGAGGCACTCACTCAGTTACACCAAGAGTTTGGAAGACAGCTACCTGGCCAATTGACTGGAAGAGATCCATATTTGTGCCCATTCCAAAAAAAGGTGATCCCACAGAATGTGGAAAGTATAGAACAATATTATTAATATCGCACATGAGTAAAATCTTGCTGAAGATAACTCAAAAACAGCTGTAGTAATATATTGACAGAGAACTTCCACAGGTACAGGCTGGATTCAGAAGAGGACATGGAACAAGGATATCATAGCTGCTGTCAGATGGATCTTGGCTCAAGGCAAAGAATACCAGAAAGATGTGTACTTGTCTTTTATTGACTATGTAAAAGCATTTGATTCTGTAGATCAAAACAAATTGTGGATAACATTGAGAAGAATGGAATTTCCAAACACTTGATTGTACTCATGAGGAACCTATACATAGTCCAGGAGGCTGTCATTTGAACAGAACAAGGGAACGCCACATGGTTTAAAATTAAGAAGGGAGTATGTCAGGTATCTTTTTACCATACTTATTCAATCTATATGCTGAGCAAATAATCCAAGAATCTGGACTATATAAAGAAGAACATGGCATCAGGATAGGAGGAAGAATCATGAACAACCTGCAGTATGCTGATAACACAACTTTGCTTGCTGAAAGTAAGGATGACTTGAAGCAGTTACTGATGAAGATTGAAGAATACAGTGTGCAGTGTGGATTACATTTCTATATAAAGAAAACAAAACTTCTCACAACTGGGCCTATAAGCAGTATTATGATAAATGGAGAAAAGATTGAAGTTGTCACATTGGTTGGTTCTAGAATTCATGCCAATCGAAGCAGCAGTCAGGACATCAGATGACATATAGCACTGGGCAAGTCAGCTGCAAAGGACCTCTTTCAACTGCTGAGGAGCAAAGATGTCTCCTTGAGGATTAAGGTGCACCTGACACAAGCCGTGATATTTTCAGTTGCCTCATATGCATGTGAGAGCTGGACAATGAATAAAGAAGACTGAAGAAGAATACTTGCTTTTGAGATGTGGTGCTGGAGAAGAATGCTTAAAGTATCATCCACTGCTAAAAGAACTAACAAATCCGTCCTGGAGGAAGTGCAGCCAGAATGCTCCGTGGAAGCAAAAATGGCCAGACTTTGTCTCACCTACATTGGTCATCTTGTCAGAAGGCATCATTCCCTGGAGAAAGATTTCATTCTTGGTAAGGTGGAGGGTTGATGAAAGAGAGGAAGGCCCTCATCGGGATGGACTGACACAGTGGCTGCAGTGATAGGGTCAAGTAAGCAGGGATCACGGAGCTGGTGCGGGACAAAGAGGTGTTTCCTTCTGCTGTGCATAGGGTCACTATAAGTCGGAGACGACTTGACAGCACCAAACAACAACATATTTATGATACTTAGGGTATTTGTGTATTTAGATTCCTGGATACTGGTCAAAGTTGCTACCAGAGGTCCTATAATAGGTAGCATTAAATAAAATCTTTGGACTTGATATAAAAGTATTGCTTCAATGTTAATGCCCTGATTTTTGTTTTTATCATTCTGTTATGGAAGAGAATATCTTTGTTTTTAAGCAATATAGGTAAAGAGAGAGGTATCATATCTACAAATTCCCTTCAAATTTTGGGGAAATAT
>NW_006921792.1:5556368-5571353 GCF_000298275.1 Orycteropus afer afer | reverse complement strand
GACTCGATGGAAGATAACAACAACACATATATATATGTATATACTCAAAACCTAAACCAAACCTATTGCCATGAAGTTAATTCTGACTCATAGCAACCTTGTACGACAGATATGAACTGCCTCACAGTGTCCAAAGTTGTAAACCCTTACAGAAATAGACTACCATACCTTCCACAAAGTGGCTGGTGGGTTCAAACCACATCATTCTTTCAGTCACCAGTGGAATGTTTAATCACTGTGCCATCTGGGTTCCTTATAAGTGTGTGTGTGTGTATATACACACAGACAAATTTTCAATATATCTATGTGTGTTCAAATTGTACATACATATAGATATATACATTATGTTGTTTTTGCTGTTGTTGTTATGTGCTGTTGAGTTGGACCTGACTCATAGCAACCCCTCCTTGGGTTTCTGAGGCAGTATCACTGCACATGTAGATTGACCAACCTTCCTTCTGAGGAGTGGCTGGTGGGTTTGAACCACCAGCCTTCTGGTTATCAGTCAAGTGCCTTAGGTACTATGCTACCAGAGCACCTGTGTATACTACATGTAATACATATTTGCAAAATAAACACAAGAGAGAATGACAAATATATGTGAAAATGTTAACAGGGAATTTAAATAAAAACTTATGGGAAAATCACTGTACTACTTTCATAATTTTTCTATAATTCTGAAATTATTTCAAAATACAAAGTTGGGAAAAAAAGGAGCACTGAAGGATTACAATTTCATGAAATGCTGGGAACCCATGGTTCATTTTAATGACTTTATTGTTAAAGGAAAGACAATTTGCTGCACATTATCAGTATCAAAAAACAACCTTTGTTTCTGATTGCTTGAAATTAAAGATACAAACTGATACAGAAATCTAGAGGCAATAGCTAAAGACTAGATGAGACCACAAAGAGAGAAGCAGTGAAGAAAAAGAGCTAGCAAAAATAAAACAACATTGTTGTCTCTCATACACATCCTCTTTCGATAGTTCAGAGAATATTTACATCCATAAACAACCATTGGTTATATAACAATATAATCTCTGGTGGCATAGTGACTAAGACATTTGACCACTAACCAGAAGGCTGGCAGTTCAAACCCACCAGCCACTCTTCAGAAGGAAGACTGGGCTATCTACTTCCTTAGAGATGCTGCCTGAGAAACCCAAGGAGGAGTCGCTATGGGTTAGAAGTGACTTGACGGCAGTGAGTTTGGTTTTTGTTTTGGATTGATCTCAAATTATTTGCTAATTTTTACATAACAATGAAATATTTCATTCATTTGATATTTATTATACATTTTTAAGGTAGTAGTCTTTGTGTTAAAACTTAACATACCTTGAGAACAACAAAAAGACATAGATCTGACCATAAAAATATCTTTTTATGGAGAAGATTAAGAATAAACAAATAATTATAGAAATAATTATTTGATAACACTGCCATAAATACATAAGTAGACAAAAAGACAGGGTTCATAAAAGGATTTATTAGAGAAGCTCATTATAGTTTCAAGTTGCGCAGAATATTTTGATGAGGAAGTGATTTTAACTTGAAATTTGAAGAATGAGTAAAAGATAATCTATTTCTATACTCTCTGCTATGATTTAGTATGATCCATTGTTTTATTTTCCAACAGAGAGACAAGTTGCTTGGTTCTACAATCGATGCCAATGGAAGCAGCAGTCAGGACATTAGATGACGTGTAGCATTTGGAAGGTCAGCCATGAAGGAACTGTTTCAAGTGCTGAGCAGCAAGGATATCTCCTTGAGGACTAAGGTGTACCTGATTCAAGCCATGATATTTCCAATTGCCTTGTATGCATGTGAGAGTTGGAGAACTAATAAGGAAGATGAAAGAAGATTCTTTTGAGTTGTGGTGCTGGCGAAGAATGCTGAAAGTACCATGGACAGCTAAAAGTACTAACAGATCTGTCCTGGAGGAAGTGCACCCGAAATGCTCCTTGGAAGTGAGAATGGCCAGACTTCGTCCCACCTACTTTGGTCATGTTGTCAGAAGGGACCATTCCCTGGAGAAGGATGTCATGCTTGGTAGGGTGGAGGGTCGATGAAAGAGGTGGAGGCCTTCAACGAGATGGATTGACACAGTGGCTGCAATGATGGGCTCAAGTATAGCAGGGATCATGGACCTGGCGTGAGATTGTGCAGTGTTTCGTTCTGCTGTGCACGGGGTCACTATGAGTCAGAAATGGCTTGATGGCACCTAACAACAACAACAACATTGTTTTATTTGATTATCATTTTGCCAATACCAAACTCTCTTTATTACTTTTGTTTTATAGTAAATCCTAAAATCAGATCATATAAATGTTTTAACTTTGTTAACAGAGACTGGGAGTGGCAGGACAGTTCGACTACAAAGGGATATGGGTAATTTTGAGGGATGATAGGTCTGTTTTGTATATTAATTGTGGTGGTCGTTATAGGACTGTCAGCATTTGCAAAACACAAATTTGTATGCTAAATAAGGATAATCTAATAATACATAAATTATACCTTATAAAAACTGAAAAAGAAAACATTAAGTAATTATGATGAAATAAAACATTTTCAGATAGACAAAAGGTAAAGCTATTCATCTCCAGTTAATGTGTACTAAAAAAGATACTGAAAGAATTTCTGTAGACTGAAGAGAAATAGAACTGTTTTTTTTTTTTTGTTTTTTTTTTTTTTCACATTGATGTTGACACATGTGGCTTAGCAAAATTTACTTAATAATTTTGGCAGTTGTTGTGTTGTTATGGTTTTCTTTTTGTTTTGATAGATTGCTTAAGATTTCCTGTATGATATGAACAAGCATGTCATAGGTATATATGAACCAAATATTTTAATTTTCTTAAGGGCAATAAAATAGCACCTAGAATGAGTGCTAATATTTCTAAGTTCACTCAGATTTTTTTTCCCCCACAAATTAGGAGAAATAAGAATCATTATCCTAGAGTAAACACACTATCATACCTCTCATATTGTAGTAATACCTTGAATTCAAAAGAGGTCCAGTTTACTCTGGTAGAAGCATGGCTTTAAAAATGTTAATAAACAACCAAGAAAACATACTTCTACCTATCTTATTTTTCAATTTGTGCTGTGTCATTTAAGATATATGTCTGGCCCAAAGTATATTTTCAGATTACTTTGGCTACATTATGAAATCAACTATACAATTAAATAATACATCTCCTTCTTTGATAGTTGGAATATTCCCTAGTACTACCTAACTTGGAAATGCTTCAATAGCAATGGTATTGGGACTTACTAATTTTCTTCTAAGACACTAAAAAAATTCATAAATAAATCCTATTTTAAAGTATGCAGTGCAAAATAATTTGAAAATTCTATCACACTTTAAAGTTCATTTGAATTTCCCAGTTGGATCACAAGCACTGGGAGGAACTAGCTCTATCTTATACTTAAAAGGAAGGTATCTCAAGGCTGAAAGCTAATGTTAATCTAATTCTCAGATCATTATTAATCAGATCATCCTGAGCCTTGTAAGTCATACTGAGGATTTGTATTTTTAAAAGTCAGTATTGATTCTAAATGCAATGACAATCTAAAAACAATAGAAAGACATTGAGGATGTTACACAGGGAAGTAACATTCCCAACTTTTACACAGGTTGTTCTCATGTCAGGTACTTGAATTGGTTTTACTATCATCTTTAGCATGTTTAACTTAAAGTACAATCAGTATAGTGATTATATGAACACTAAGATTTTAATGAAAACAAAAAAGAGCACAGAAGAAAAGGAAAAATTGATATATAAAATGACAACCAAATACATTTTATTTTTATCTTTTTGATTTCTGTAAGATCTCTGATTGTCCCCTCTTAAGTTATAATTAAAATAAATAAGTTAATACTAAGAGTTAACACTTAATATGTCCTAATTGTGTTTTCAATCACCTCATATGTGAGAGCTGGACAATGAATAAGAAAGATCAAAGAAGAGTTGATGCTTTTGAGGTGCAGTGTTGGTGAGGAATATTGAAAGTATTATGGAATGCCAAAAGAACTTAACACATCTGTCCTGGAAGAAGTACAGCCAGAATGCTCCATGGAAGCAAGAATGGCCAGACTTCATTTGACCTACTTTGGTCATGTTGTCAAAATGGACCATTCCCTGGCAAAGGATATCATGCCTGGTAAAGTAGAGGGTCAATGAAAAAAGGGAAGGTCCTCAATGATATGGATTGACACAGTGGCTGCAATGATGGCCTCAAGTGTAACAAGTATTATGAGGCTGGCACAGGACTGGGCTGTGTTTCATTCTGTTATAAATGGGGTAACTATGAGTCATGATTGCTATGAATAAGGTTCACTGAGTTGGAGCTCAATAGTACCTAACAACTACAACAACAATTGTGCTCTGGTTTGTCTTCTCTACAACCACAAAATTAATATAATATTAGCCCAATTTTGTAGTTGAGGAGGCCAAAGATTAATCAAGATGGAAAAGATATTAGTTACAAGGTAGAAGGTGATTCCTTCTTTGGAACTCTAAAGCTTCAAGGACAGTGCATGCATAAATACTTTTTCATAGTATTTTTCAAGAAAAAAACACTGTTACTACTCTTTCTAACACTGGAACAATTTAAAATTTCCTCCCAACCTCAGATATCACAAAGTTATGGTCTTTCTTGAGTCTGCAAGACTCTTTTTTATTGTTTCTCTCTTCTCAGATATTTTAATTGTGTTAGACTGGGTTCCCTAGAGAACCAGTAAACCAGTAAAGCTTAGACAGAGAGAAAGAGAAATTTATCTTAGGAAAATGGCTCACACACTGGCAAGTCTCAAGTTCTTGGATCAAACGTCAAGCTGAAGGCTTTTCCCAACTGGTGCTCCAGCAAGGGCTGATGAGCTCAAGGTTGGCAGACAGTATACTGGCTGTTGACTTTAACGAATGACGAATCCAAGATCTCCAGGCCAAATGGTGGATTGTTCACTCACAGACAGTTGTAGGCAGCACAACAGAATCCCAACCCACAGAAGAATATCTCTTTTCCCAGGATGTCCATAAATATACTGGAAGCAGGCCACACCCCTAGGAAAACTCCCTTTCAACAGATTGGCTGCTTAAAACATATACATCTGATCCCACCATTAGAACAACCCACATCAAAATTGCTTAAGCCACACACAATTGTGGTCCAGCCAAGTTGACACACAGCTCCAACTATCACAGTCCACCCCTTGTTAATTTGGCCTCTGTACAGATCTTCATTGGAAGGAATCTGTACAGATGTCTCATTGAATGGCTCCAGTCCCCTAGTTCCTCTAAGTGGCAACCTCATCCCCTTGGCCTGGCAGGCCCAGGTCCTCTCCCTCTTGGGCAAGGCAGCCCCGCCCCCTCACTCTTGCGCAACGGTTATGGCTCCATCTCACTGGCTCATATGAACAAGCAGCCCCACACTCCAGAACCAAGTTGGTGAAGGCCTAACTTTGAAACTTGGGGGCTGTGGTCGTTCTACCTCCAAAGGCCATGGTCCTACCCTTTCAGGCTGAGGCAGTTCTGCTTCCATTTCCTTGGTCTCTCTGCTTCTGCTGATTAATGCCAAAGGCAACCCACTCCTCAGGGAATCTTCCTACCCTAAAAACACTCAGCTTTCTTGATCCATAGGATGGCCAATGTGCTACTCCATTTTATGCTGGCCTTCTCTACCAATGAGTATCCAAAGGCCACCCACTCTAACAGAAAACCATCTACTCAATGGCACCCAGATTTCTCCTCCATGGGCTGGTAAGCCTATTGCTGTTTAGTGCCAGTCTCTGGGCTCTGCTACTGCTGTCTTTCATGCTGGTCTCTCTGCCGGTATCTCTCAAGTCAGTCTTTTGACTCTCCTCCTGCTGTCTCTCATACTACATGCCAGGGTCTCTTCTGCCAGTGTCTCAGGTCAAGGATGCACTCCACTCCTATTTCCACATTTTAGGTATCTGTCACAGTAGCACCCCACTCTCTCAGTACCAAATGTGTTAGACTGGGTTCTCTAGAGAAGTAAAACCAGTAAAGCTTATATATATAGAGAGAAGGATAGAAAGACAAATTTATCTTAGGAAAATGGCTCACACACTTATAGAAATTGGCAATTCCAAGTTTGGATCAAATGTCAAGCTGGAGGTTTTTCCCGACTCATGCAGCTGCAGGGCCTGATGAGCTCAAGGTTAGCAGGCAGTATACTGGCTGTTGACTCCAACTAATGATGAATCCAAGATCTCCAGGCTGAATGGTGGATTGTTCTATCAAGGACAGTTGTAGACAGCACAACAGAAACCCGATCCACAGAAGAATTTCTCTTTTCCCAGGATGTCCATAAATATATTGGAAGCAGGCCACACCCCTAGGAAAACTCCCTTTCAATGGATTGGCTGCTCAAAACATATACATCTGATGCCATCATTGGAACAATGCACATCACAGTTGCTTAAACCACACAGAATTGTGGTCCAGTCAAGTTGACACACAGCTCCAACTATATCACATTAGTGTTTTGAGGATGCTTACCTCAACATTTATCTAATTATTGCGCTGATATATGCCTGGAATTGGTTTTCTCAACTCTTCAAGAATTCAGGTTAGAGGTATCATGGGAACAGAACTAGCATTAGATAAAACAATTTTTGGATGCCTCTGGGAGTTGTCATTTCCAGTAATATATTAGTATTTCACTGATATTCATAAAGATTTCACTGGCTATTTTTTTCCCCCCTTTTTTTTTTTTCTGAAGTGGATGAGTCTGTCCTTCTTTCCACTGTGTCTTAGTCTTGCAGCTCTGCTGAAACCTGTCCACCATGTGTGACCCTGCAGGTACTTGAAATACAGGTGGCAAGTGTTGCCCGTGGCATGGAGTTGTCCTGTAAGGGAAATCAGGAAAGAGTTCACTGACCAAAACTCTGGTTACCCAAACAGCTAAGGATCACTATGATGTTCACTTAAACTTACCTTCTCCCCTCACATCTACTTCATATATAGTTCTCCCCAGCAAATTCCACAGTCACCACAACTTTCAGATTCACCCTGAACATTCACTCCCTCACCAACTCTACTAACAGAAGCAGTGACTGAACACAAAAAGGATGTCACTGGCAAAACTTGGTGATTTGGGGAAAAAAAAAAAATTATCAAAGCCATATATATTTTCCCATTGGGAATGAGATTGGTGTCTAGAGAGAATTTTGAGTATTAAGTCAGATCCATCCACAGCCCCTTTCCTCTTCCTGAGAGAGAAAGGGAGAGAGAGAGAGAGGTGACAAAGCAAAGTCAATTCTCTATAGTTGTTAGGATGGATCCCCTGTAGAATGGTTCCAGTAATGACATCTCATAGCCCTTGGCTCCTAAATGATCTGTTCTCTACTATGTGCTTCTGAGAAACACTCTGGAGAGGAAATCTAAGCTCTGTTGCCATTATTCTTGCCTTAAATTTCCAATTAAGATTTTTGTCTGGCTGTCAACGTCTCCACAGTGTCTTACTATTACTTGATTACTTGCATTGTCTCTCAGAGAACATTCAAAAATCCCACAGAGTAAGGTTTTTAATATTTCATAGCCCACATGAGACTTTGGGCTTAATTTTCCATAGAGGCATCTATTATTCTGGGACAATCTTCTGTCAGCTAAGAAAATAAGACCATCTTGAGGAATGTCTGTAGACTTTCACTAGGGGCACTTATTTTCTCCTTACTGAAGCATAATAATAACAAAAAAAATAATAGCTACCTTTTACTGAGAACTTTTTTGTCAGGCAGTGAGATAATACATGACTATTCATCCTCAACAGACCTTGTAAAGGAGATATTATTAGTCCAGATTGATAGATAAAGATACTGTGGTTAAGTGACTGTTCTAAGATTATACAATGAGATAACCAAGTAGATCTCTGATACCACATTTTTAGCTAACCCACTCTATTACCTCTGGGCTACTATGATTATTTTGGATCACTCTAGCCACATACATGAGTGAGAACTGAGAAAGTTTTGATTCTGTCTTCTCTAAGTTTTGGTTTCCAGATTTATGCAGTAGGAAATGCAAGCTGAGATAATAAAATCAATTTCATAGTCTTGATGTGTCCAGCAAAACAGAATCAATTTCACTACAGAGGCATTTATTTCAAAAGGGAAAATATTTAGCCACGCAGCGGGTTGTTGTTAGTTGTGTCCAGTCTGCTAAGACTCACGGCAAGCTTTCACACAACTGAATGAAACATGGCCTGGTCTTGTGCCATCTTTATGTCCATTATCATGTTTCAGTCCATTGTTGTGGCCAATGTATCAATCTATGTTATTGAACATTTTCCTCATTTCTGCTGACCTTCTATTTTACCAAATATGACATCCTTTTCTAGTGATAGGTCCTTCCTGATGGTACGTCTAAAACAAAGGAGACAAAGTCTCAGCATCCTTGCTTCTAAGGATCATACAAAGTTTATCATCACCATTAGCCCATGATGTTCTTGCTGTGAATCTATTTACGATGCTGCAGAAAACTGCTTTGACAACACTATCCTTATAATGCAGAATTCAGCAGGTATTTCAACCCAGACACTGCCTAGCTTTAAACTTTCAAGTATATAAAATGGCTAATCTCGATGTTATTTTTGCTGATTCCTCACTTTCTGATAAGCTCTGCAGTATCACTGGTCTCACTTGCATGGGGCTTATGCAGTAGGGTACCCGTCCTCAGAGTACAGAGTTAGCTACTGACTAAAGTGTTACCCAAAACCATGCTTCCACATTCCCTCCTGTCTGTCATGAGAGTTAGCAGACATCCTTTACTAGATAAGGTAAACTATGTTTAGTTTTTAAAAATATTTCAGGGGGTATTTTGAGTTTAAGGTTTAAAGATTATTTCAGGGCAATAGACTCAAGGATTCATTCAGCCTCCAGGGCCCTACATAGTCTGGATTTTCCTGTAAAATCAAACTTTCCATGACATTTCTCTTCTTCCCAAAGAAGAAGATCCAGAAATTATGTATAGATATTGTCCATACCAGATATCTTCTGTAACATCTGCTTAACTGTAGAGAAGAGGTTACTAAGCTATGGCCTTCAGATAAAATCAGGACAACTACCTGTTTTATTAAAAAAAACAAAAATAAAAACACCATCACACGCATTGAATTACATATGATCTATGGTTGCTACCACCAAACAGAGGCAGAGTTGAATTGTTGTAACAAAAACCACATGGCCTGGCAAAGCCTAAAATATTTACCACCTGCTTCTTGGTCACCTAGTGCTGCCATACTAAGAAATACTACAAATGAGTGCCTTTAAAGAAGAATTTATTTTCTCACAATTCTGGAGGCAAAAAGTTCAAATCAGCATCCTAATTTGTGGTCTTCATGGGCAATCGTTGGCATTTCTTTGGGTACCCAAATGGTATCTGTGTTTCTACTATGTTTGACTCTGTGTCTACTATCCTCTTTTGATAAGAAAACACTTAGAAGTAATCTTAGGTTTGGGATGTAGGACTGTAAGAAAAGAAAACTCCTATTTGCAAATATGGACATATTTACAGGTACAAGGGTTAGAATTTCAACACATAATGTGAGATAATACAATTCAGTCCATAGCAGGTTCTCCAAAGAAAACTTTTGTTACCCCTGAAGTAGAGGTTTTCTGAAAAAATAAAAAGATAAAAACAACAGCCTCCCTTTCTGTCAGACATCCTTCATCTCTGCATCTTAGTCTCTCAGAACAACTTTCATTTAACTTGTGAGTGAAGAACACATTCCATCTCTTCTCCAACAGGAAAAGGTGGAAAAAGACATGTCATACTTTCTGGGCTCATATATAAGATTTCAATAGGGGTTCTTTGAAATATTTGCCCACACCAGTTTTATGCAATTTGGAAAGGGAAAGGGAATCAACAATTTGAGTAGCAGAGCTTACATGACCATAACTAAGTCCTGGGAAGATGTCTGATCCCAATTATTCTGGACTTTCTTTAGAATATTTGTAGTGTTTAAGGCCTCTTTATCAACAATGTAAGGTTCCAGAAATCAGTTCCAGGGCATAGAACAATCTCATAAAATAGTTTTTGATACTAATTTAAAAAAAGAAAAGAAAAGAAAACTGACTGTCATTGAGTTGATTCAACTCATAGTGGTATCTGAAGTGGTATCTGTATGGAAGTAGATTGCCCAATCTTCCTTCCAAGAAGTGGCTGGTAGGTTTGAACTACCAGCCTTCTGGTTAACAGTCAAATTCTTTAGGCACTATGCCATAATTTGCTCCCCTATAAATCCCAGATTCAACCTCTTGGATACTTTGTGACCTACTGATATCACTGACCAAACCAAAACCCAAGCCTATTGCTGTAGAATCAGAGTAATTAGTGACCAGTCCCTGAAAAAGAAGGAAAATGACTTCCTTTGATGCTTCAGAGACCAGTGAGTGACACATCACAGTATGTTTGTCCCAGAAAGAGTATCATGTTGGTGATTATATACCTTAGACTTGACTTTTTGAGTTTCATCACTCTTTTCCTGGTCAGTTACCATGGATACGTGTGTGTGTGTCATCTCAGAATTCTAAGAATCAACCATTTTTTATTTGTTATTGCTAGGTGTCACCAAGTTGATTCCAACTCATAACGACCCTATGTACAACAGAACAAAACACTTTCTGGTCCTATGCCATCTTCACAATTGCAACCACTGTGTCAATCCATCTCATCAAGGAGTTTTCTCTTTTTTTGCTGACTCTAATTTTCCAAGCATTATGTCCTTCTTCAGGGACTGGTCCCTCTTGATAACATATCCAAAGTACATAATACAAAGTCTTGCCATTTAAGGAGAGTAATAGCTATATTTCTTCCAAAACTTTGATTTACTGTGAGAAAATTTCACCCTTTTCTGCAGGCTTCAAACATAATTAACTACAATTTCTACTTGCCTATTTGACTCAACTTCAACACAGTGTGTGCCTACATCTATCTTTATATATGTGTGTGTGTGTATGTGTGTGTGTGTGCATATATATATATATATATATATATATATATATATTCACATGTAGTTATATGATAAAGTACTATTTTCTTAATATTTTATTTCTCACATGAGAGCTTAATTTTCAAGGGAGAGAATCTATTTTCTTTGAAATATTTTATAAACTTTGTATCTCAATCGCTCATGAAGAACTCCTCTGTGAGGAACTCCTCTGAAATTTCCACAGGATTTCTGTTCTCTTGATGAAATATAATGAAAAAATGACTCTAGACTGAGCCCAAGTGGAGTACCAGTCAGTTTGTAACCATTTAAGTATTATCTTATTCAATCCTCAAAGGAACTTTATAAGGGAGATGATATTCACTCCATTTTATAGATTGCAAAACTAAGGATTAAGGAAAAAAACAAAAGCAAAAAAAAATGTATCACAGAGCTATAACTTGTTAGAGCTTTAATGGATTTGTCTATTTTTTTCTAATTAACCATTTATTTTTAACTACACAGACTCATCCCAAACTAGTGATTTTCCTAATTTTTTTTTCCTTCCTTTCTGTGGGAGTGTTCATAAAGTTCAAATAAGTTTAAAAACATTTCCCAAATATCTAGCCTTCTCCATAAATATTAAGTTAGGTGTGTTCATATGTTAGCTTTGTTAGATGTTATCGTGTCACATCCAACTCGAAGCAACAGAATGAAACACTGTCTGGTCCTGTGCATCCTCCCAATTGTTGCTACACTTGAGCTCATCATTGCAACCAATGTGTCAGTCCATGTTATTGAGGGTCTTCTCTTCTGCTGACCCTCTACTTTACCAAGCATGATATCCTTCTCCAGGGACTGATCCTGGATTAAAACACACACACACACACACACACACACACACATATATATATACATACATATATATACTAATAAGTCTAAATATTAGGGACATGTTTACTTTTAGGATCATTCACATTCCCAGCAATTCAGGATTTCAACTGAAATCTTGTTCCCAAAATGAATGTTCTCATCTTCAGACATTAAAACCACTGATAAGTCACAATGTACAGCACCAAATATTACTATAGACAATAAACAGAGCTATTTTCTCAATGTCTGAAAAAAAGTAGATCAGAGAAGGAGAAAAAGGAGTCTCCCACAGAAGTGTATGATCACCCAGACCACAGAGAAACTGGAATCTACTCCTCACATCCTTTCTTTCTCCTTACACTCTTACTTAAAATCCCCAGTTTATTCCAATAATAATAATACCACACATATTTTTACCTTGATTTGATATCCATGTGGAGCCAAATCTTCAGCTTGTAACTAGCATTAATCAAGCAAGGAAAGTTTTCATAAATTAAGGAGAGTGTTAGAGCAAGAGAGAAATTGATGCAAGAAAGAAATAGATGCAAGAAAGTCACTATAGAAACCAAGAATAACTCTTGCACTAAAAGGAGAAAAACTATCAGAAATGTGATTTTGTTTCTCTAATGAATCGTTCAATGGTCCCTTACAGGAAGATATATATAAGGGAAGGGAACACAGCTCAGCTGAACCAGAGCCAAAAATCTTTTGTTTACTCGCAGAAAATATCCTATTGCCAGCTCCCGCTTTCTATGAAACTTCTACACAACTCAGAACCCTTTGACAACTTCTTACTCTTTCTTAGTAGACACATCTTCTCTTAGAGGATATCTGTTATGAATATCCATTGCTATAAGTCTCTTCCTATTTTATAACATTGTGGAATAGTGAAGGAGCTCTAGTGGCACACCAGTTAAGCATTCAGCTTCTAATGAGAAGTTGGCAGTTCAAACCCACACGGGCTCCACAGGAGAAAAGACCCCACTATCTGCCACCATAAAAATTACACCTAAGAAAACTTATGGGGTAATTCTACTTCATATTGGGGATGCTATGAGTTGGAATAGACTTGAGACAAGCAGAAGCAAAAAACAAAACAACAATGGAAGAGTTTACAATCATCGTTCAATATAATGTGATACTGTGGTGTGAACTGGAAAAATAAGTTACCTATAAGCTCTCCTCTGTGTGATGTCCTTTCAATGGTGTGGATTATAGGGAAGCATTGTCTGCTCAGCCTGAGGCCTACAGGACACTAAGCCTCCCTCTTCTACTTTAACAAATGGACCTGTGCGTTGGCATGGTAGGCTGTGAGCTGATCGCCATACTTCCATGCCCACCAGTGTTGATCCTCTTTCCACAATGTTCATCAGTTTAATATGGTTCAAAATTGTTACTGATATTTGTTTAGAGTGTCTGAAGCTTAAATGCTCATAAATTTATTTTTTCTCTAACATTACTTGAATTTGGATATTCTCTCTGGAATCAGGTTCTTTAATTAACTGCCTCTTAACTTTAAAGCATTTTGTTAATAATGCAGACCTTAAGATCAAAATATGAGTCCAACCTTCCTGTGTATAAAATAATGTATTGAATCAAAAAACTCAAGAGGGTAGTGGAGAGGCTATATTTACATTAATGAGAAGTTGCTGCACACCAGACTCTAAGAAATGCTACTCTGTTTATTGTCTCAGATAACAGCTTCTTTCCATCACTCCTAATTCTGACTTGCTTTTTCTTACTAATCACTGTTGTCTTATACTGAGTTCTCTAGAGAAGCAAAGCCAATGAAGCATATAATAAATATATATAAAGAGACATTTATTTCAAGGAAATAGTTCCTGCACTTGTGGAGGCTGACATGTCCCACATCTGTGGATCAAGCCCGAGGCTTCTCCTGATGCACATGGTTGCTGGGGCTGATAAACCCAAAATTGGCATGTCAGATGGCAGGCTGCTAGATCACAAGATTGCAGAAGCTGGTTAATCCACAATCTGTAGGTCAGGAAGCAGGCTGAAACCTTCTCACTTCCCAAGAACTAGAGGTCAGAGGATGAGGATATGAATATAGGGTTGAGAGAAACAGCATGAGCTTTGCCGTAACATCCATATATGTCAGAAGAAGGCCACATCCTCAAAGAAATGGGATTGTGGATCTAAGTAAAATGAAATCTTTTTGAAACATATTATTTTCAAAATCAATTTTATAAACCTCAAAATATATTCATTTTTAATTCTTCATTTTTTTTGCTTTACATTGTCCATTGTTTTTAAAAATATTAAAAATATTAAAATAATCCTTTATATTATTTACACAAATTTTACCATTCCTAATTCTCCATTCCTTCGAATAGGTCCTAGTTTCTGTTATTTATTTAACTTATTTGCTTTAGCCTAAAGAATTTCCTTAATTTTTTATAATTTCACAAAAAATGCTGAAAATACCATGGACTGTGAGAACAATCAAATCTGTCTGGGAAGAAGAGTAGTCAGAGTGCTCTTAAGAAGTGAGAAAGACCACACTTTGTCTCACATACTTTGGTCATGTTGTCAGAAGGGACCAGTCCCTGGAGAAGGACATCATGCTGAAGGACATGATGGTAAGGACATCATGATGGTAAGGACATCATAATGGTAAGGACATCATGGTAAAGTAGAGGGCCAGCGGAAGAGGAGAAGACCCGCAATGAAGGGGATTGACAAAGTAGGTGTAATGAAGGGCACAGCAAGCATCGTGAGGATGGCACGGGATCAGGCAGTGCTTCATTCTGTTTTACAAGGGATTGCTCTGAGTAGGAACCAGCTCCATGGCACCTAACAACCACCAGAATTTCTCATAATACAGGGCTGCTTGATACAGCCCCTCTCACTTTTATTTCACCTCCATTTTTGAAAGTTATTTTCACTGGCTAAAGAATTTTACCTTGACTTTTTTTTTCCCCTTTTCTACACTTCAAGATACTATCCTATTTTCTCCTATCTTGCCTTGTTTCCCGTCAGAAGTTACCTATATTTATTATTGTTGTTCACTTGTGTGTAATGTGTCTTTTTTGATGACATTTTTAAAAGCATTTGCTCTTTATTTTAGTTTTCAAAAGTCTGGTTCTGATAAGATTTAACCTGATTTGGATGTTCTATATTCTTGGATCAGTGGGTTAA
>NW_006921792.1:5549546-5556268 GCF_000298275.1 Orycteropus afer afer | reverse complement strand
TAATTTGCATGTCTTATGTTCTTACTCCAACATCACATATATGTTAGACTGCTTGATATTATCCTACCATTTACTGACAATCTCTTTAATTTTTTTAATTATTTTTTCCTTTCCACTTCAGTTTTTATAACTTCTACTGACCTGCTTTCAAGTTTGGTGATTCTTTCTTCTTTAGTCTCCTATTTCATTTTAAGCCCATCTAGACTTCTGGTGGCATAGTTCCTAAAGCATTTGACTATTAACCAGATGGCTGGCAGTTCAAAACCACCAGCCACTCCTCAGAAGGAAGGATGGGCAATATACTTCCATAGTGATGTTGCTTCAGAAACTCAAGGAGGGGTCACTATGAATCAGAGACGACTTGACAGCAGTATGTTTGGTTTGGTTTAATATATTAATGCTACTAGGAATTGTGTTAATCAGTTCTAGAATTCTTGCTTTATTTTGAGTTTTTGTTTCTCTTCTGAGAGTCTCCACTTGTTCCTCTGTCATTTCCATCTCTCCCTTAGAATATTTCTTAAGTATAGCTAAAATTGTTTTAAAAGTCTTACTAATTACCATAATTATATCATCTCTACATCTGCTTCTAATGAGTTTTCTCTTGATTTGAGATCATAATTTTCTATATGTTTTCATGTCCTATACTTTTGTTGGGTTATTCTGGACGTTGTTTTAAATGTTTAGAGATGGAAGTATAGTAATATTTTATTTGTTTATTACAAGAGACTCCCTTTACCTATGTGATAGCTAAGTTGAGAGGCTGATCGTTCTCATTTCTCCTACGATCAAGTTGAGTTGATATTAGAAATAGCTTTAATTAGACAGCAGTCATCTTTGATTAGTCCGATTTACAATTTTATGTACCTATGTTTCTTTCCTTTTCAACCCTGTCATTATTTGAACTGAGAGGATGGGGCTGAAGTTTCATATATGTTTGGATCATGTTTAGATTTAACTCTGACATATTCCCAGAATCCAATGCCATTTTAAACACAAGCTTATGCTATTTCTCTCCATGTTCCAGTTCCCTCTACATCGATACTTTCTCATGATTGGAATGTCATGAGAATTGTTAAGTCTAATGACTTGTTTTTACCTTTGCATATCTTCAGGAATATGCTCTAACCATGTAGCTCATAATGGCGTCTAATGCTCAACTATTATGGTCTTATCCCTCTAAAATTTCTCCTTCTTCAGCAGGTTCAGTCGTCCTTCTCTCATTTCCACAACCAGAATTGCAACTCTCTGCTGTCTTATGAAAGGTTTTGTTTTTTTATGAAATTATATTAATCAAAACTTCCATGCAGCCACTGTTCTTTATTAGCCCCACAAAAAAAAAAAAAAAAAAGACTTTATATTACTGCACTTTTCTTTTTTTTCCCCCCCAATGGAAATGAAAGTATTTTGACCCCTTCAACAATTTAACCTGAAGCAGAAGTTCTCTCTCCACATCCTTTCAAAATTTATTTTAAGTACTTCTAACTCTCTTATTGTCATTCCATCAGTTTAAACTTCCTTATTGATTTTACCACCAAAGCTTTCTGATGCACAAAAATACCTTCTAGAGAACTGATATAGACTCCCAATAAACCATTTTAATGACTGTTTCAGGCTCTGAATAAGAAGTTCTCATGTTTTATCATTCTTAATTTAAAACATTATTTCATATACTCCAACTGGTCTCAGAAATATTTTTTATTTTGTAGGTTTTCTCAAAATTTAATAAGGCCCTCTATTTAATTAACATGTTCTTAGATATTTCTGAATTTAATGCATACTTTCTCAATCAAACCATGATGGTTCTATTTTAGGATAACCTTCTGGAATGCTGCTCTGCAGAAAATCCCCTCTCCTTCCATGCTCAAGATAATCCTATGCACAGTAAAATATTATTTTCAGTCAGATTAGCTGCTGGCATGGAAAATATTGAAGTGGGGATGTTTGTCTAGGAATGGCATTAATTTTGCTCCCTGTCCATGGAAGACAAAATTGAGGCACTAAGGAGTGCTTTTCTGGCCACTCCAAAGAAACTACCTTCTGATTTTACCCATACCCCATGAATGATCTTTTTCACCAAATTTCACTGGTGACCCCCATGTTCAGGCTCACATTGTATGCCCTGCCACTGGACTAAAAATGTGCCCCAATATAGGCATAGCTGTGTGGAGAAAAACAAAGAGAGAGAATAAGGAAGGAGAGAGGGAAATAGCAGCACATTTATAGGCTCAATTTCAAACTTGATAATTTTAGCTTAAGGAAATTTTCACCAGTCTATGACAGAAAAAAAAAGTAAATGCCATAGAAACCTTGTGAATACTTTTATGTCATAGGATTTTCTCATGCCTAGAACCACTCCTCGGAAGGAAGACTGGGCAATCTACTTCAGTAGACGTGCCATGTCAGAAACCCAAGGAGGGGTCGCTATGATTAACAACCAACTAGATGACAGTGAGTTTGGTTTTTATTTTTATTTTTTTGTTAGTACTTTTCCTGCTCTATTTCACTGAATAGTCAAATAACACCTCCTTGAAGTTTTTATTATCAGAAAATATTTAAAAAATCCTTCCACCTGGGATGATGACTATTTCAAAACTTAAAAAGTACTTTCATCTTTTTCCTGTACTCTTGTCCTTATCGAGTAACGTGCCATAAATCTCATCATGTCAGCATTATTCATAGGTGCTGATAGTCATGTTTGTACTCACAATATTCACCTCTCTAAGGCATTTGACCCCTAACCAGAAGGTTGGTGGTTCAAACCCACCAACCACTTTACAGAGGGAAGATCAGACAATCTACGTCCATTAAGATTTACCACCTCAGAAACCCAATGGGGGTGGCTATGAGTTGGAATTGACTAGATGGCAGTGAGTTATCTCATCTGTAAATTGGTTAGTTAGGAGCTCTGTTAACATAGTGCCTAAGGTACTTGACTGCTAAACAGAAGGCTGGCGGTTCAAACCCACCAGTCACTCCTCGGAAAGAAGGTTGGGCAATCTAATTCTGTAGTGATACTGCCTCGGCAACCCAAGGATTGGTCACTAGGAGTCAGGGCCGACTCGAGGGCATATAACAACAACCAGTTGGTTAGGTAGTTCAATGAATATTGTCAAGATTTGGGTTCAAAGACTTCCTAATCACGGTATTTACCATAATTCCTCAAGAATATTTCCAGTGTTGAAGAGGAGTATTTTTTCATTATTATTAAGCATTCAGAGGAATTAGGAATGACATCCTATCCACTTCTCAGGTGCCACATACTCTTCCACATTCCTATTTCAAGGATTCTTGCACAATCCCACAAACCTCATGACCTACATGCATAGCAAAGTAAAGAGAAAAAGAATATGAGACTCAGAGGATAAAGAAAGAGAAGAACAATGGGAATATGAATGTTAAATACAGACATGATGGGACTAGGGATAATGGATTGGTACTAGCAACCTCTCCCCAATAGTCTAAATGTGTAATCCCAGGAAGTAGCTCTAGACTATCAGAATGAAAAATACCCCAATCACACAAGTAGCAATGTTCAAAGAATAAGTAAATGAGACATAATTAGAAATATAAACAAAAGTAGAAATAGACAAAAGGAGAATAATTTTATAGCCCCAGAGTCAATATTCCACCACATATCAGTCGATTTTCTGAACTATGGTGGCTTGTGTGTTGCTGAGATACTGGAAACTATGATAACAGCATTTCAAAAACCAGAAGAGTCACCCATGGTGGACAAAATTCAGCAAAGCTTCCAAGCTAAGACACACTAGAAAGGAAGATTTGGTGATCTTCTTATGGAAAAAAAGGCCAGTAAAAAGCTTGTGAAAAGAATGGAATATTGCCTGATAAAATAAGAAGAAATAACTACAAACATCCATTAGCAATCAGAAGATGAAATGTATGAAGTATGACTCTAGGAAAATCGGAAGCCATAAAAAATGAATAGAACACATAAGGATTGATATCCTGGGCATTAGTGAGCTGAAATAGATTGATATTGGCCATTTTGAATTGGATAAAACATGATCTACTATGCCAAGAATGACAAATTGAAGAGAATTGGAATCTCATTAACTGTCCAAGAAAACATTTCAAGATCTATCCTAAAATACAATGCTATCAGTGATGAGATAATAACCATATGCCTACACTGAAGACAATATGACTATTATTCAAATTTGTGCTCTCACCACTAATGTCAAAGATAAAAAAATTGAAAACATTTACCAAATTCTGAAGTCTAAAATAGATCAAATTTACAATTAAGATGTATTGATAATTACTGGTGATTGGAATAAGGAAGCTGAAAACAAAGAACAAGGATAAGTAGCTGGAAAATATGGCCTTGTGAAAGAAACAATGCCAGAGATCACATGATAGAATTTTGCAAGACCAATGATTTATTCAGGAGCTCTGGTAGCATAGTGCTTAAGGCACTTGACTGCTAACCAGAAGGCTGGCAGTTCAAACTCACCAGCCATTCCTTGGAAGGAAGATGGCCAATCTACTTCTATAGCGATACTGCCTCAGAAGCCCAAGGAGGGGTCGCTATTAGTCAGGTCCGAATCAACGGCACATAACAACAGATACAACAATGACTTCTTATGCATCTAAATAACTTTTTTTAAAAAACCACATAAATGACAGCTATGCAGGTGAATCTCACCAAACACAATGCCCATTAATCCAATCAACTTCATCTTTGGAAAGAGAAAACAGAGAAGCTCAACGTCATCACTCAGAACAAGGCCAGGGATTTACTGCAGAACAAACCAGAAATTGCTCTTATGCCAGTTTAAGTTGATGATGAATAAATTTAAAACATGCCCATGAGAGCAAAAGTACAACCTTAAGTATGTCCCACATGAATGTAGAGACCATTGTAAGAACAGATTTTATGCATTAAACACTAATGACAAAGACCAGATAAGTTGTGGGATGTCATGAGGGACATCATACATGCAGAAAACAAAAGTTCATTAAAAAGAAATAAAAGACAAAATGGATATCAGAAGAGACTCTGAAACCTGAACTTGAATGTAGAGTAGTGAAAGTAAATGGGAGAAATGATGAACCAAATGAGCTGAACACAAGTTACCAAACCTCTAGCCCAAGAAGACAAAGTAAAGTATCATAATGAAATGGGAGAAGACTTGGAGTTACAAAACCAAAAAGGAAAAATACATTCAGCATTTTTCAAGCTGAAAGAATTGAGTAAAAATTCAAGCATGAATTGTAATACTGAAGGATTCTGTGTGCAAAATAATGAAAGATGCAGAAAGTGTCAAAAGAAGATGGAATACACAGAGTCATTGTACAAAAAGGAATTCATCAATGTTCAACTATTTCAAGATATAGCATATAATCAAGAGCTGATGGTATTGAGGAAAGAACTTCAAACTGCATTTAAGTCATTGAACAACAAAAAAAGGTGAAAAACAAGGCTCCAGGAAATGATGGAGTACCTATTGAGATGCTTCAACAAATGGATCTAACACTGTATAAGTATTTGCCTATGGAAAGAAATTAGAAGACAGCTACTGGACAACCAACTATCTGTGCCCATTCCGAAGAAAGGTGACCAACCAAATATAGAAATTATTGAACAATAGCATTAATACGGGAGCTCTGGTAGCGTAGTACCTAAGGCACTTGACTGCAACCAGAAGACTGGCAGTTCAAACACATAAGCCACTCCTAGGAAGGAGGTTGGGCAATCTGCTTCGGTAGTGATACTGTCTCGGAAACCCAAGGAGGGGTCGCTATGAGTCAGGTCCGATTAGATAGCACATAACAACAACAACAACAACAACAACAACAACATTAATATCATAAATTCACCAAACCAAACTCACTGCCGTTGAGCAAGATCTGACTCATAGAGATCCCTCCTTGGTTTCCGAGGCAGTGTTTTCGTTGTTAGGTGCCGTGGTCCTTTCCGACTCATAGTGATCTCATGCACAACAGAACCAAACACTGCCCGATCCTGCACCAGCTCCATGATCCTTGCTATACTTGAGCCCATTGTCGTAGCCATCATGTCAACCCATCTCGTAGAAGGCCTTCCTCTTTTTCATCAACCTTTCACCTTACCAAGCATGACATCCTTCTCCAGCGAATGGTCCCTTCTGACATGACCAAAGTAGGTGAGATGAAGTCGGGCCATTATTGCTTACAAGAAGCATTTTGGCTGGACTTCCTCCAGGACAGATCTCTTAATTATTTTAGCAGTCCATTTGACTCGACGGCACATAACAACAACAACAACAACAACAACATGGTACTATCAGCATTCTTTGTCAGCACCACAACTCAAAACCATCAATTCTTCTTCAGTGTTCCTTATTCATTGTCCAGCTCTCACATACATACGAGGTGATTGAAAATATCAAGCCTTGCATCAGGCATACCTTAGTCCTCAAGGAGACACTCCGCACTTGAAAGAGTTCCTTCATGACCGACCTGCCCAGTGCTACACGTTGTCTAATGTCCTGACTGTTGCTTCCATTGGTGTGGATTGTAGAAACAAGCAATATGAATTCCTTGACAACACAATCATTTCTCCATTTATCTTGATGCTGCTTATTGATCCAGTTGTGAGGATTTTTGTTGTCTTTATATTGAGATGTAATCCATACTGCAGACTGTGTTCTTCAATCTTCATCAGTAAGTACTTCAAGTCATCCTCACTTTCAGCAAGCAAAGTTGTATCGTTAGCGTAT
>NW_006921792.1:5518185-5548966 GCF_000298275.1 Orycteropus afer afer | reverse complement strand
TCCTTCAGTACCATTGGTTCTAGATCATATGCCACCTTCTGAAATGGATAAAGAGCAACTAGTTCTTTTTGGTACAGTGACTCTGTGTATTCCTTCCATCTTCTTTTGATGTTTCCTGCACCATTCAATATTTTGCCCATAGAATCTTCCAATATTGCAACTCAAGGTTTAATTTTTTCCTCAATTCTTTCAGCTTAAGAAATGCTGAGCGTGCTCTTCCCTTTTGGTTTTCTAACTCCAGGTCTTTGTGCATTTCATTATAGTAATTGGTTTTGTCTGCTCGAGCTGCTCTTTGAAATCTTCAGTTCAGTTCTTTTGTCTTATCATTTCTTCCAATTGCTTTAGCTACTCTCCTCTCAAGGGCAACTTTCAGAGTCTTTTCTGTCATCCATTTTCATCTTCTCTTCTTTTCTTGTCTTTTTAGTGACCTCTTGCTCTCTTCATAGATGATGTTCTTGATGTCATCCCAAATTCTGGTTTTCAATCATTGGTGTTCAATACATCAAATCTATTCTTTAGATGGTCTCTAAATTCAAGAGGGATATATTATAGATCAAATTTTGGCTCTCGTGGACTTGTTTTAATTGTCTTTAACTTCAAGTTGAACTTGCATATGAGCAGTTGATGGTCTATTCCACAATCAGCTCCTGGTCTGGTTTTGGCTGAAGATATTGAGCTTTTCCATCACCTCTTGCCACAGATGTAGTCAATCTGATTCCTGTGTGTCCCACCTGGTGAAGTTCATGTGTACAGCACCATTTGTGTTGTTGAAAAAGGTGTTTGCAATGAATAAGTCATTGGTCTTGCAAAATTCTCCCATGTGAATTCCAACATTATTTCTGTCACCAGGGCCAAATTTTCCAACTACTAGTGTTTCTTCTTTGTTTCCAACTTTTGCATTCCTGTTACCAGTGATAATTAACACATCCTGACTGCATGTTCAGTCAGTTTCAGACTGCAGAAGTTGATAAATCTCCAATTTCCTCATCTTTGGCTTTAGTGCTTGGTGCATAAATTTGAATAATAGTCTTATTAACGGGTCTTCCTTGTAGGTGTATGGATATTATCCTATCACTGACAGCATTGTACTTCAGGACAGATCTTGAAACATCTTTTCAAGATCTCAATGGGTATTAGTCAATTCCTGGAGGCTTGTACTTCACCAACTCCTTCACTGAAGCTTCAACCTCCTCCTTTAATACCATTGGTTCTAGATCATATGCCACCTTCTGAAATGGATGAAGAGTGACTAGTTCTTTTTGGTACAGTGACTCTGTGTATCCCGTCATCTTCTTTTGATGTTTCCTGCATCATTCAATATTTTGCCCAAAGAATCTTTCATTATTGCAATTTGCCCTTGAGAGGAGAGTACCTAAAGCTAAAGCAAATGGAAGAAATGACAAGATAAAAGGAATGCCTCACCATTCCTCTTCAAACTGTCATTCTCAGCATAGTAGATCATATGGTTGTCTGATTCAAAATTGTCTAAACCAGTGCATTGCAGTTCACTAATGCTTTAGATATCAGTCTTTATGTATTCCATTTTATTTTTGACAACTTCCAATTTTCCTAGACTTATACTTCATACATTCCATGTTCCAGTGATTAATGGACATTTGCAGCTGTTTCTCCTCAATTTGAGTGGTGCCACATCAGCAAATGGAGGTCTAGAAAGCTTTACCTTATCCATATGAGTGAGGCTGGTTTTACTCTGATGACACAGCTTTTATTTTGAGAGCCTTCTAACCTAAGTGACTCATCTTCCTCCTTATTGGACAATGTTTCTGGACTATTCATAAAGTTGAGCAGTAATGTATCAG
This sequence comes from Orycteropus afer afer, assembly GCF_000298275.1. Classification (NCBI taxonomy): domain Eukaryota; kingdom Metazoa; phylum Chordata; class Mammalia; order Tubulidentata; family Orycteropodidae; genus Orycteropus; species Orycteropus afer. Next base: position 5,547,146 of record NW_006921792.1, on the reverse strand, counting down.
ACAATGTTTCTCTGCTATTCATAAGGTTGTCCCTGGCCAATTCTTTGAGAAGCAGATGGCCTCTTCCTTCTTCCTAGTCTGTCTCAGTCTGAAAGCCGATCTGTGCACTATGTGCATCCCACTGGGTTTGAAACACCAGTGGTACAGCCTCAAGACTCACAGCAACACATCACACAGTAGGACAATCCGACAGACAAGTTTGTCTCCTTTAGCTGTTGGAAACCTCTCCAACCTCCCCTCACGTGGATCCCTGAGGCTGACGCCTCGTGCTGTCTCAGTCCCCCTTGCCTTTTTCTGTCCTTTCTGGACTTTCCCTCTTTGCCACTTTTTTCCATGGTCTGGGTTCTCTCTCCTCACCTGGATCCCTGCGGCTGACTCCTTGCTCTGTCCTAGTCCCCTGGCCTTTTACTCTTCTTTCTAATGCTTTCCCGCCTTACCACTTTGGGGCATGGCCTGTTTTCCCTCCTGTCACCTGGATCTCTATGGCTGACTCCTCACTCCGTCCTGGTCCCAATGGCCTTCTTTACCTTCAAGACAGTATCACTACAGAAGTAGGCTGCCCAGTCTTTTGAACCACCAGCCTTCTGGTTAGCAGTCAAATACCTTAGGCACTACACCACCAGAGCTCCCCATTAAATCACACATGAGTAAAATTTTACTGAAGATAATTAAAAATAATTGTAACAGTACATCCACAGGGAACTGCCAGAAATTCAAGCTGGATTCAGAAAAGAATATGAAATGAAGGATATCATTGTTTATATCAGATGGATCTTGGCTGAAAGTAGAGAATACCAGAAAAAGGTTTATCTGCTTTTTATCGACTATACAAAATCTATCAATTTTGTGGATCATAACAAATTAAGGATAGAATTGCACATAATGAGAATTCCAGAACACTTAATTGTGCTCTTGTGGCATGTGTACTTAGACCAAGAAGCAGTTGTTCAAACAGAAGAGAATACTCTATGGTTTAAAGTCAGGAAAGTTGCATGTTAGAGTTACATTCTTTCACCATGTTTATTCAATCTGTATGATGAGTAAATAGTCTAAGAAACTGAACTATATGAAGAACACTGCTTCACAATTGGAGGAAAACTCATGAAGAATTTCCAATATACAGGTAACTGAACCTTGCTTGCTCAATGTGAAAAGGACTTGAGTGTTTACTAATGAAGATCAAAGACTACAGTCTTCAGTGTAGATTGAACCTCAGCACTAAAAATAAACAAAAAATAGACTAATAAGCAATATCATGATAAACAGAGAAAAGATTAAAGTTGTCAAGGATTTTATTTTACTTGGATCCACAATCGATGTTGATGGATACAACAGTCAAGAAATCAAATTAAGCATTTCATTGGGCAAATCTGCTGCAAAAGACCTCTTTAAAATGTTAAAAAGCAAAGATGCCGTTTTGAGGACTTAGGTGAGCCTGACTCAAGTCATGGTGTTATCAATGGCCTTATATGCATGTGAAAGCTGGACAATGAATAAGAAAGACTTAGGAAGAATTGATGCATTTGGTTTATAGTGTTGGCAAAAAAAAATATTAATTATACCATGGTTTTCCAGAATGCTTCCTGGAAGACATATAACCAGAATGCTCCTTAGAGTTAAGGATGGAAAGACTTTGTTTCATGTACTTTGGGCATCTTACAAGGAGGGATCAGTCCCTAAAGGAGGACATCATTCTTGGTGAAGTAGAAGGTCAGTAAAAAAGAGGAAGACACTCAATGAGATGTATTGACACAGTGGCTGCAGCAATGGGCTCAAACAAAGCACAAGCATGAGGATGATACAGGACAGTGCTGTGTTTCATTCTGTGGTACAAAGGGTTGCTATGAGTCAGAACCAACTCGACCTAAAATAACAACAGAGTTTATGTTCTTGTTATTTTAATATATTTTCAAGAGTAACATTTTTTCTCTAAAATTCTTTACTCTTGTGACACATCATTGAGGGTGTTCATAACCATGAGTTTTATGACCTTGACAGTTTATTTGTCATTTCTTAGTCACTTTAGCTGCCACAAGACTTGGTATATATTTCTAGTGTTGAAAAGTAGATTTTATTTCATTACCACCAACCTCTTCTTTGTTCTTTAGTGTTTCCTTCAAGGTGAGCTAGAAAATTAGTAACGATAACTCATAGTCATAGATAAAATATCCCCACCCCCTAGTACTACTGTCAGTGAGTCTTCATAATCTGAAGATGAGAAAGCTAATCATATTCAAATCAAGATTTTCTATAAAGTCTATCATCCAGTATTTCTTTAAAGGGACCTGTTTTTGTTGGGTGTTGTCAAGTTGAATCCAATTCACAGCAACTCCATGTAACAGAGTAGAACTACCCCATAGCTATAATATCTCCAGAAGTAGATCATCAAGTCTTTCTCCTACAGAGTTGCTGGGTGGGTTCAATGAATCAACTTTTCAGTTACCAGCCAAGCACTTAACCATTGTGCCACCTGAGCTCCTTTACCATTCTGAAACCAAACCCACTGCCATTACATTAATTCTGACACATAGTGGTTCCCGTTGAGTTTTCAAGGCTGTAAATGTTTATGGAAGTAGATTGCAGATTGTTTATGGAAGTAGTGGACCAGCTGTTGGGTTTGAATCAGCAGTCTTCTGGTTAGCAGTCAAATGCCTTACCACTATGCTACTATAGCTCCCTGAGCTCATTTAAAGGGACCTAAATATCGACGGCACATTACAACAACAACAACAACAACAACAACAAATATAGTGTTATTAGAAATGCAAGTGTCACGTAGAGCCCTTATTTCCTTCAACTAACTTCCCTAGAGACATTCCATTGCTAGATTCCAGGACCCAACAGTCAAGGTTTTTGTTTTATTTGGAGAGTTGGGATATAGGCTCAGTCTAATTTCTAATGCCTTTCCTTCCATCCATAAATAATCCATTTTTTCAATTATTTGTCCTTGACACATTAATGTTTCAAAGTTGACTTTATCATTGAATAGGCCACCAAACTGCTAGAAATGAGAGCAAGAGGGAAGGAGGGAAAGAGGAAGAAAGAGACAATAACTGACAATTGAACAGTGGCAAACAGTCATAGAAAATACACAGCCCCAGCCAGAATGGGGATGGACAGAAGTCAAAAGAAAATCTCATTCTTTTAGGATTCAGATTCTAGGTCTCAGTGGTGACTGGTTAACACGTGACTTTGCTCATGAAGGATCTCTTCCTCTCCCCTTTCCCTGCAGGTAACCCTCAAAGGAAGGGTCTCAGCCAACATTATCCAGTGCAACCACAAGATACTTTACCCTGTGAAGATTTACCTTATTGCACAGACATAAAAAATACTCACGTTTTCTTCCACATGATGTATCCTTTTTTATTTGACATGTGTTCTCTAGACCATCTTGCATGGCTTTTAGTATTTCATGTCCAACCAATATAGGTTTAACTTTCAGTGGGGGCTCCTACATTCTTAGGGATATTTTTTGAACCTCTTCTGGGGTCACTCAGAAGCTTCTCCTCTGTATTCCCTCTAGAATCTCTACTCCTTTACTGAGAGGAACAAAAAAGCATTGACACATTCATTGAGCTCATTGTACGCTAAATGCCTCACTGATTTTAAACACAATGTCCCACTTAAACTTCCAGCCTACACTATGAGCTAGCTTTGATCTATTCATTTTTATATATATTGAAACTGAGGTGTAAAAGTTAACTAATTTCAAAGAACTCAGAGATATTAAGTGTAAAAGCTGTGATTTGGATCTAGCTTTGTCTGACTTTCAAATCAGGGTCCTTAAGAAGACACACTAATGATAGGCACACAAGAGGTTACCAATTAATGTCTGTTGATTGAATGAATGACTCCATCAAAGACTCAATCACACCATGAGACTATTCCAGAAAGAGTGACCTTAGCAGTCTCTCCAGTCACATCAATGGCTCCAAAATAAAGAAGCTTCTCTTAACCAGTTTGGTTGTGTGAAAATTTCACAGCAGGAAGCTGTATGCAAACAGTTTCTTTCCCTGGATAATAGATTACACAAATCATTCTAGCTGGACCATCACACACTGATAAATATCTCCAATTTTAAAAAGCTATTACTAATGGCCTGTCCTCATCACCTGACATATCCTGTAACTTCTCCCCTTGAGTGTCAATCCTGGAATATTTACCAAAGTGATACTTCTTTCCCAACAGTACCACTGTTACCTGTTAGACTGTTAATAGATGTGCTGGGCTGTTAATCACAAACTTGTCAGGCCAGAGGATTGTATGCTCCCCGTTCACCATACCAAGTAGAATATGATACATTCTGAAATTTGGATGTACTTGAATTTTAAGTGTTGATTCAAGCCAGCTGATCCACTAGCTAAATTTAAAAGCTCTATGATTCTCTACCGAGCTCTCCCCCATATTATCTCCAAAATTTCTTTTAATTTCAGGATGTGTTAGTCATGTTCATCTCTGCTACATTAGTAATTACTCAGTGAGGCTTGGGTAGTTCAAATTTCACTAAACAGTCTAGCATTCTGATCAGCTTCTCCTGGGTAAAAAACTAATTCATATTCCCTGGACATTACAAAGAAGAATGCCCAAATATTCTCTGTAAAGCCTTGTCATGTCCATTTCCTGTCCCACTGTCCCTACTGCCCTCCAAGTTCTTTCTAGAATGATTTTCAAACCATTTTATTCATCTCAACATAATTTTTAATTCATTTTACCAATATTTATTGAGTACCTACTTCATGGCAGATATTTTATATTTGCAAGAAATGCAGTCTTGACAGGCATAGGAGTTGAACATTTACCTGAGGTAGATACACTCCTTGGAGAGAACAATCATCAGAGAAAGAAGGGCTTTTTGTGCACAGGGAGACAACTAGGGGAAGGAATGTATGGAGGGATGGACACAGAGAAGAGGTAACTATCGGGAGGAAGTGGGAGGGGAGCTGTTGTATTGTGGTAAATTGTAGTCAATGTCATGAGACAAAGTGTATGTAAACTGCTGTATGGAAAGTGAATTTGCTCTGTAAATTTTCACCCAAATCATAACTTTTTTAAAAAAAGAAAAAAGAAACACAGTCTTGAACAAAACAGTTGTATATCCCTGCCCTGATGAGTTTGATGTTTAAGTTGGAGGTGGAATCTTAAAAATAAAATGAATAAGTAAAATAGTATTGTACTAGATGATGATAAATGATATGAAAAACAAAGCAGGGATGGGTATAGAAGTTCAAGGGGAGATAGATCATAATTTTAAATAATATGTTCAGGGAAAACCTCTTTAAAAAGTAGATTTTGAACAAATGTGTGATGGAGGTGAGGGAATAAGCCATGTGGTGGCTATACAAAACCTTTTTTTTTTTTTTTCCCCTGTCATAGAGAATAACAAATGTAAAGTCTCTAAGGTGGGAGCATCCTTGCAAGTGCTTGGAACAGCAAAGGAATTGATGTGGCTGGAGCAAGAGTAAGAACGGAAAAGTAAAACATGCTGTCAGAGAGATTCACATAGCCAGAACATGTTGTGTGTGGGGGTGGAAGTGAGGGTTAGTTCATTGTTATGTGAATTTCTGGAAATTAAGTTACCTAGATAGAATGGGTCATCAAAGCTTTCTACTACTTGGCAATATCCTCAATATACCTCCTCTATTAGATGTTGCTCCCAAAACAACTCCTATTTTATTATTAATTTCAGAACTGCTGATAAAATCCTCCATCCAGTCTCAGATAAACTCCCCAGCTATAATCTACCCAGTTCATTTAAATCACTTCCTTTCTATTCATAATTGCTTAGCTATTCTCCCTTGAGGATTCTGTTTGAGTACTGGGTCTAAAACTGGTGCCTTCTGCTCCACATCTATTCATGCTAAATTTGTCCTATTTTCAACCGAAGACCTTCAACTTAGCATCCAGTGGAACCACATAGGCTTACATCGAAAAACGTGATATTTGAGAATACATCTTCCAGCAACAATTAGGTTGCTGAACAACAGAAAAAAGTGCTATATTGACTCTATAGACACAGCGTTCTAGTCCTCCAGTGCCATTTCATATTCTGAGTTTCTTAACTTCTAGGTGACCATCAAGTACAAGTTCATCCTGAATGTGCAAGCAGTAGAATGAAATTGTTAAGCAGAACTATTGACAGAGCAAGAAAATAAGAGTACAAAGGATAAAGTAAGTTACAGTTCCAGCCTTATATTCTTAGATGAGTGAAACACTTAGACAACAGATATCTATACAATGTACAAAATCTTTATTCCATAGATAGCTTAAGCATATTTATAATAACCAATTCCCTTACCCTGATTTGTGATAGTCCTCTCCAAAGATACAGGGTCTGCCACAACATGAAGTTCTTTGCAAAATGTATTATCCAAAAAGCTCTTACTCATTGTATAAGGTTATGTGACTACCATGACAAATTACCCAGAATTTAGTAGCTTAACACAAAACAAATTAATTTTCTCATGACAACAAAATATCCTAAGATATTCCCAAATGTTCCCTAGAGGACCCCCCCCCCTTAAAACTGCTGTTTTAAAAGAACCACGATCAATAACCTTTAGTACTTCTATTAAGGATTCAGTACATTGCAGCAAGAAACAAGATTTAACTTTTTTAAAAAATATTTATCAGCAGGAGTAGTCAGTAAGCTCTCTGGTTTAGAGTGGTTTGAAAGTCATTAAAGTGAGTTCCCCAAAACCAATGCTGCTCTTTTCACATTCTCCCCTGTTACAAAGAGGATTTTGTACCGTGGACAATAAAATATAGCAAAATTGGAGACAGGAGAAGGGTAAGCCTTTGTAGTGAGAAGTCTGACTCCATTCTTTGATGTGTGACAGTTGAGAGTTCTTAAGCCTCATTTCCATCTATCTTCCTTCTATATCACATCTGGACAAGCTAAAAAGACAGTGTGGGTGCTTCATTCTTTGGTGCCAAAGGGAAATTCAAATTAAGTGAGCTTCTGCTTGGTGCTGGGAACTCCCACCCTGGTCACATCCACTAACTATAATAAAAACTCTGAAACATTCTTTTTTGGTCTCAGCAGCTAATTAGAACCTGTTTGAGAGGCTTGACATGCTCTCCCCAGAAATCTCCAGTATCTAAGTAATAAACCTTTTCATCCCCTCTTAGCATATGTGAAGAAGCTCTGGTGGTGTAGTGGTTAAGGCATTTGGCTGTTAACAAAAGATTTGAACACAACAGCTGCTCTGTGGAAGAAAGATGAGGTGGTCTGCTTCCATAAAGACTTAAAGTCTTGGAAACCCAATGGGGTCACTATGAGCTGGAATCAACTCCATGGCAGTGAGTTTGGTTTGGTTTGGTTTAGTATAGTAGGTGTGTGAGTATGTGACACAGAGAGAAAAGTAAACACAGGGTAAGGGAGGAGAGGAAAGTGGAGGAGAGAAGAGGGGAGGAAAGAAAACTCAAAAGAGGAATGGCCAAAATGTAACCTTGTGTTAATTCAGGTCTCCTTTATAGTTTGAGAGATGATTTACTATTATCCTAATCAGCCTTTCCACATAACAACATCCCATTGGGCATTGTCTAAATTGTAACTGGTTCTTCAAACTTCTTGTCTTTGTGCTTCAATCCAACACAAACATTGTAGAAGAGAGGCTTAGGTCAATTTATTCACAGGGAATCCTCTCCTGCTGAGTCTCCTCAAGCTACATCACATTGCATAAGCCTGAGATAGTCCAACAATGACATCATCATACCTCAGGGGCCAATTCTCCCATCAAAATTCTTCTTTCCTTTTATTACCTATATCTAAATTTAAAGGTTTCATGTTCTCCTAATTACTCAACTCATGTATTAAATGATCTGAAAAATCATTTTTTCTCTGCTGGGCCATTGTTGGTTGAATTTGTTTAGGAAATTTGCCTTATCCTTTACTAGCATCCAGGAAAAGTGAACTTCAGTAAAGACTTGTAACCTGAAGCATTTACCTTTGCCTATCTTACATCTTACTTCTCTTCACTCCTGATTCAAGGACTTGATTCTTATTTATTTGAGTCTGTCCTGAGAACTGGCATAATTTTGCTCTTCGTGTTCTGACTTGGAGATCCTGCTCTAAACTTTGCTCACTTTGATGATGCTTCTTCTGCCTATCCCCAGAAACCCAAGAATGTGCCAAACTTTTTGACCAAAAGCCATCATCAGAGAGATATAGGCCCTCTAACTGAACCCTGTTATGTTGTCAGCGCCAACACCGATTGAAAGAATGCAGATTTTTACATATGTCATCAATTAATGTTTTATTCTCTTAATTACTATTTACATCATCAGTTAGCCCAGAGGAGGTGCCACTTTCTTTCCTTGCTAGCATTTATGTAGCCTTTGGGTTTATTAAATCTTCAGAGCCTAAACAGCTGACCTGATAGGATAAAAACCTGCCTCACTTCCATGGACACTCATCAAGCTCATTCATTTATCTATGATTTCCCTATCATTTTCTCTTTCCTCCTTCATATATTATCACTTTTCTGTTTCCTTGAAGAGTAAATATCACATATTCTTGTAGTACTGCTGTTTTGAAATTCTACAAGAAATTCTACCTTTTAGAAACAGATTGCCAGGCCTGTCTTCAGAAGGAACTGTAGGTGAGTTTAAACTGCCAACCTTTCAGTTAGCAGCCAAATAGTTTTGAAAATTCATTTATTCATGTTTGTTCTATTCTTATGTCAAAGATTATATGCATTTATAAGCAATGGGTGTCTTACCTTCACTGCCTATCTTCCTAAATATGTCCTTTCTATAACAGAAGTGGGCTAAAAAATGGTAAGGCCATATAAATGATTGGAAGAGATTGGTTATAGAGATATGTAAGAAGGAAAAGGGAGAGCCCCTATCAACAACAGGCAGGTGTTTTATCAGCCAGACCACAGGAAAAGAGCACTTCCCTTGGTCTCTCCTTAGATGCCTCCTCTCCGTCCTCTGCTTTATGCACTGATCTTGAGCAATGCCACTGTCCATCACCATTCTAAAATTTCTAGCCATTAGTTAAATTTCATCAAAACACTTATAGCAAAGTTTACAGAACAAGTAGAGCAAAAGAGAGAGAGAGCAAGAAGGAAATGGAAAGAACAGAGACTGTAGAGCATGTATATAGAGAGAAAGGTTGTGCCTGACATTAAAGAATCTTCTTCATGTTCTAAAGAGGCGTTCTGCTTCCAAAGAGGCAGAATCATAGTGCACCAGGGACAGTCTACCTATCGGATTTAGAAGGTGATGTCATTTTTGAAAGACCTGTCTCTGTGTTCTCTCTGGTACTGTTCTGGTTACCTAGTGCCACTCTGACAGGAATATACCACAAATGGGATGGCTTTAACAAACAGGAATTTATTCTCTTACAGTTTTGGAGGTTAGAAGTCTGGATTACAGGTGCCAGGCTCTAGGGGCTGGGTGAAAGCCCCTTGACCTTGGGCTTCAGCTCTGCCTCTTACTCCTAGCCCACTGAAAATAGAGCCATCTCTTCACTCAGGTGGCTGCTAGCTGCTGAGGCTGATGAACCCAAGGTCTGCAAGTGAAAAGGCACAGTTCTGATATCAATAAACCACACAGCAGGCCATTCATTCAAGTCCATTAAAAGTCCCAAGATCAGTAGGGAAACATGGCAGGCTGCTGAACGACAACTCCTCCACATGCAGGGTTCAAGCATGCCATCAACTGGAGACCTTCCTTAAAGTTGCTTCTTATATACTGGAAGCAGCCCACATCCATAAAGCAGATACTCAGCTGCTCCAGTAGATTCCACCATGGACTTAATTACCAATCTCACCATTGGGAATAATTACATCTAGCTGTCCAGTCACTCAAGCAGGCCCAGCCAAGTTGACACACAACCTTAACTACCACAGGTACTAATGTCCCTCCTTATGAGGAAGAGGGGAAGGGAACATCAACTTTGTTGCTTCTGTCTCTTCCCAGGAACTTCAGATTCCCACTAGTGCCTCCATCTGTCCAACAGCTCCTGAGGAAGCTTGGTATCAATCCTGTATTTCATTATAGCTTCATGTGCTACATTCTCTCAAAGATCCCAGAGCAGACACTTTTGAATATTTCAAAGCACATGGGACACTTTAAGCTAAATTTTTCTTAAATACATTCCTTCCTTTAAGACAATCTGGTGTGTGCTCAAAATATAATCACTACGAAGAGATTATCTGTGCTTTCCTCAGAGCCCTTGTTGTGCTGGTTAGCTGATATGGAGTCTACCTCAAATCATGGCAACCCCATGCACAATGGAACACAATGAAGCCCAGTGCTGAATTGTCCCTGAACAATATTCATCATGTGTTCCATGCTCTGAAAAATGTTTTTTACTCATATGTCCATTTGTTCATCATATTATAACAACACAAGTGGAGACACTCCTTTCATTTACATCACTGCCTGGGAAAGTTTTATACTATAATAAATGATTGGTTGCATTAATTATTATACAATTATAGAGTATAATAACATAGTCATTTTAAAAATGCGTCATATACCATGTATTTATATACAATTGCCTCTTAGCTATTTTACCAAGTCAAAAAGCAAGGTACTATATGACCCATGTTTTTCTTGTTGTTATGTGCCGTCGTCCAGTTGGACTCAACTCCTAGTGATCCCTCCTTGGGTTTCTGAGGCAATATCACTATGGAAGTAGATTACATCATCTTCCTTCCCATGAGTGGCTGGTGGGTTTGACCCACCAGCCTTCTGGTTAGCCACTATGCTACCAGAGCTCTTTTATATGACTCAGGAAGGTAGAAATTCCAGCTTAGTAGTTGGGTCTGATTTCTAGAGATTGATAGAAGAGGTTTGGTCTTGGGCAAAGAACTTATAACTGTAGTATTTCTGGGATCCTTTAGCTCTGGTAGCATAGCGCTTAAGGCACTTGACTTCTAATCAGAAGCCTGACGGTTCAAACCCACCAGTCCCTCCTTGGAAGGAAGATTGGGCAATCTACTTCCCTAGTGATACTGCCTCGGAAACCCAAGGAGGGGTCGCTGTGAGTCGGGGCTGACTCCACAGCACATCAACAACAACATATGACCCAGCAATTCCACTTGTAGGTATATAAACAAAAGAATTGAAAGCAGGTATTTAAGCACAAACTTGTACAAGAATGTTCATAGCACTACTACAGAAAAGGCCAAAAGGTGGAAACACCGCAAATATCCATGAAGTGATGAACAGGTAAACAAAATCTAGTATATCCATGCCATGGAATATTGTTGTTATTGTTGTTATGTGCTGTTGAGTTGGACCCGACCCATAGCAACCCCTCCTTGGGTTTCTGAGGCAGTATCACTGCGGAAGTAGATTGTCAAACCTTCTTCATGAGGAGTGGGTTTGAACCGCCAATCTTCTAGTTAGCAGTCAAGTGCCTTAGGCACTATTCCACCAGCGCTCCCAATACTATTTAGCTGTAAAGATCAATGAAGTACTGATTCATGCTGCAATGGAGATGAACCTCATAAAATGTATCCTTTATTAAAAAGCCGGACACAAAAGGCCATAGTTCATATGATTTCATTTATACGTCCACAATAGATAAATCCCTAAATATAGAAAGAAGTCTAGTGGTTATTAAGGGATGGGGCCAGGGATGGAGGGAAGGAGGAAAGGGTGTAGAACAGTACACACATGCATGCACACATACATGTGTGAGTGTGTGTGTGTATACATATGCAGAGGAAGAAAATACAGATTACATTAGTATGAGTTAGATAAATGGACAGATAAAATAATATAAAAAGTGTAATGCTACCCTAAGAAGACTGCATTTGATCCTACAAGTATAATGCTGGAGAAGATAATTGAATAGCAGTGGAGGGAAATAGAATTTTACTGCTGTCATTTTTTGCATCTGATTTTTTTTTCCAATGCATACAATATTTATTTTATACTTATTTACATATAAATAAATTTTAAAAGTATATTTTTATATTTGAAATTTGTTTTTACATTCTTATTTGTAAAGTATTTATTTATTTATTTAAAAAAACTCTGTTATGTTCTAATAGCCTATGGAGTTAATGGCTCTCTTACATAACTATGTAATTAAATTGAGAATAGTACCCTCAGTATAGGCATACTATTCCCATTTGTTGATTGTTGTTGGTCACATCATAGAATAATCTATTACAATCCGACTAAAGGGAACAAACACAGCCAAACATACATTAATACATCCTTACTTCGAATACTCTATTTTATGTCTATTTTTAGAGCCAGGACTAGTTGCAAAGCTCTTTGGACAACTTTGTTAATTCTATGTTTTTCATGTATTTTAAAATGAAATATAGATGAAACATTCTTGGTATCCCACTTAACCACACATACAGATAATAATCATTTCTTAATACCTATCAAAACTATTAAAATAATTTGGTATTTTTTCCTTATGGTGTCTTCTGGAGATAAAAAAAAAAATCATCATGTTTATAAAACTCTTCAAATAGTTGCAGTGGGTTAACAAACATCCTTCTCTTCTGGAAACTTACCTACAACTACAGCAACTCATTAAATCTTTCATCATAAGAATTTAGTTATCAGCCCTTTAAGCACTATGATCAGGCTTCATAAGATCTTTTCTGATTTATTCCAATCCTTCATAAAAATTAATTATCAGAATTGAAAAGTTATGTTTACTGTTTTACCTATATGAGACATTCAAATAGTCTTCTGTTATTACTACAAATGTTAAGATGATTTCAAGTTATTTTGTGCAGGGGTCATATCAAATCATCTCAAATCTCAAATCATGTTATTAAATATATTTTAGTCAGTAAACACCTATTCAAAATCTACTGTGTGTCAAGTAATGTGAATGGAAGGCACCCACCATTAAAGACTACGAAGGACACTGAAACATAAAGCTGTATACTACATGAGGACAGCTTCAATAGTAGAGTGTACTAATGTCATGCAGTGAAAAGATGAAATTCTTCATTCTGTCCTAGGTAGGAGGGGAAATGATAGAAAATAATCTTGGAGAAAATATTACTTTGTTTAAATATTGAAAAATGAGGACACTATTAACTAGATAGGTGAGAAAGATCATTCAAAACAAATGGAACAGCATGTAAAAAAAATAAGACAAGTCTGAGTAACTACACATAAGACTAGTGTGTATGGGGGCTAAATACATGATAGAACATAGGACAAGAAAAGAGGCAAGATAATAAATAATGTTGCTGGTATGTGACAGGGAGTTGGCACCTGGTGTTGCACCATCCTCAGAATCATTGCCATGCATAAGCTTATTGTCCCAGCTGCTGTGTAAACCCATCCCCTGAAGGTCCTTCCATTTTCTGCTGCCCATCTACTTTATCTAACAAGATCTCCTTCTCCTTTAGACTACATGACTGAAGTAGGAGAAAGTCTGTCCATTCTCCACTGTAAGGAACACTCAGGCTGAACTTCCTCAAAGACAGATTTGTTTGTTCTTCTAGCAGTCCATGGGACATTCAATATTCCTCACCAACACTACAATTTGAATGCATCAATTGTTCTACTGTCTTCCTTGTTCATTGTCAAACTCTCACTTGCACACAAGACCGTTGAAAATATGAAGTACAACTTAGTCTTCAAAGTGACATCTTTATTCTTAAATAAGTCTTTGGCAGCAGATTTGCCAAATGTAATATGTCGTTTGATTTATTGACTGTTGGTTCCATAGGCTTTGATTGTGGATCCAAGTAAAATGAAACCTTTGACAACTTCAATCCTTTCTTCACTAATCATGATATTGCTTATTGGTCCAGTTGGGAGAATTTCTATTTGCCTTAAATTCTATTGCAATCCATACTGAAAGCTATAGCCTTTGATAGTCATCAGTGAGTGCTTCATGCCTTCTCTATCATCAAGCAAGTTTGTGTCATCCACATATTGCAAGTTGTTAATGAGTCTTCTTCAAATACTGATGCCACATTCTTCTTAATATATTCCAGTTTCTCAGATTATTTGCTCAGCATACAAAGTGAATAAGAATGGTAAAAGGACACAACCCCAATGCACACCTGTCCTGATTTTAAACCATGTAGTATCTCCGTGTTCTCTTCAAACAACAGCCATTTGATTTATGTTCATGATTCATGTGCACAATTAAGTGTTTTGGAATTTCTATTCTTCATAATGTTATCCACAATTTGTTATGATTCACACAATCAAATGTATTTGCATAGTCAATAAAACAAAAGTAAATACTTTTCTGGTATGCTTTGCTTTCAGTCAAGATCCATCTGACATCAGCAATGACATCCCTTGTCTCATGGCTTCTTCTTAATCCAGTTTAAATATCTCACAATTAATTTCTACATACTGATACAAGGGCTTTTGAATTGTCTTCAGCAAAACTTGACTTGAAAGATATATTAATGATATTGTTTGATAATTTCTGCATTCTAGTAAGTCATTTTTCTTTGGAATAGGCACACATATGGAGCTTTCCAGTTGGTTGACCAGGTAACTATCTTCCAAATTTCTTGGGATAAATGGGTAAGTGTCTCCAGTGCTGCATCTATTTGTTGAACCATCTCAATAGGTTGTTGTTGTTGTTGTTAAGTGCCGTCGAGTTGTTTCCGACTCATAGTGACCCCATGCACAGCAGAACTAAACACTGCTCGATCCTGCGCTAGCCCCACAATCCCTGATATACTTGAGCCCATCATCGTAGCCACTGTGTCAATCCATCTTGTTGAAGGCCTCCCCCCCTTTCGCTGACCGTCCACCCTACCAAGCATGATATCCTTCTCCAGGGAATCGTCCCTTCTTACAACATGACCAAAATAGGTGAGACGAAGTCTGGTCATTCTTGTTTCCAAGGACAATTCTGGCTGCACTTCCTCTAGGACAGATCTGTTAGTTCTTTTAGCAGTCCACGGTACTTTCAGCATTCTCCACCAGCACCACAACTCAAAAGCATCAACTCTTCTTCAGTCTTCCTTATTCATTGTCCAGCTCTCACATGCATATGAGGCGATTGGAAATATCATGGCTTGTGTCAGGCGCACCTTAGTCCTCAAGGAGATATCCTTGCTCCTCAGCACTTGAAACAGTTCCTTCACAGTTGACTTTCCCAATGCTATACATCGTCTAACGTCCTGACTGCTGCTTCCATTGGCATCGATTGTAGAACCAAGCAATGTGAATTCTTTTACAACCTCAATCTTCTCTCCATTGATTGTGATGCTGCTCATTGGTCCAGTTGTGAGGATTTTGGTTTTCTTTATATTGAGACGTAATCCATACTGCAGACTGTATTCTTCAACCTTCATCAGTAGGTGCCTTAAGTCATCCTCACTTTCAGCAAGCAAAGTTGTATCATGTGCGTATCTCAGGTTGTTAATGATTCTTCCTCCAATCCTGATACCATGTTTTTCTTCATATAGTTCAGCTTCTCAGATTATTTGCTCAGCATATAGATTGAATAAGTGTGGAGAAAGGATACAACCCTGACACACTCCCTTCTTGATTTTAAACCATGTAGTGTCCCCTTGTTCTGTTCAAACAACAGCCTCCTGGTCAAGGTACAGATTCCTCATGAGTACAATCAAGTGCTCGGGAATTCCCATTCTTCTCAATGTTATCCATAATTTGTCATGATCTACACAATCAAATGCCTTTGCATAGTCAATAAAACACAAGTAAACATCTTTCTGGTATTCAAACTGACAACTTTATACTTCAGGATAGCTCTTGAAATGTTGTTTTTGGAGATGGATATAACACCATTCCCCTTCTATTTGTCATCCCTAGCATAGTAGACCATATGATTATCTGATTCAAAATGGGCAATACCAACCCATTTCAGCTCACTAATGCCTAGGATATGGATCTTTATGGATTCCATTTCATTTTTTATGACTTCCAATTTTTCTAGATTAGAACCTCATATATTTCACATTTGATTATTAATGGATGCTTGCATCTGTTTCTTTTCACTTTGAGTCTTGCCACATCAGGAAATTAATTTCCTAAAGGCTTTATTCCATTCATATTTTTAATGTCAACTCTACTTTGAGGAGGCAGTTCTTCCTCAGTAGTACTGCAACTTGAGGTGCTCATTACCCAGCAGTGTATCAGACAATGTTTGCCAGCTATTCATAAGGTTTTTAGTGACCAATTTTTTCATTTGTAGACCAGATTATATCCTAACAATCTGTTTTAGTCTGGAAGATCAGCTGAAGTGTGTCCCCCATTGGTGACTCTGCTGGTTCTTGAAATATGAGAGGTATAGTTTCCAGCATCAGAGCAACACACAAGCCACCACTGTACAACAAACTGACCGATGAGTGGTGGATAATAATTAGATAATAGAGACTCTTTCGTAGTATCCTAGGATGATTTCACTAGTTTATGTAACATTCTCTGGGGAGTAGCATTTATGATTAATTTTATGTATGAACTTTTGTGTGTGTGTTTCTGAATATATATGTGTTAAATATTTAAAATATTTCTGGTTGGTTACTTCAAATTCCAAAACTTTTCCACTAATAAAACTTGAACAGGAAGTACAACATATGAAAAGGTTATTTGTTGTTGTTGTTTTTTTTTTTTTTTTTTTTTTTTCAGGTTACATCTATGAGACCAACATATTGAGTGCTTTTTGGCAGATTATTTATTTTTCCTTTTAGGTATCTCAAATGGAACAATCAATCAAATTGACTATACAATGATTCAGAGAAGCCATTAAGAAATAACCTTGAGGTGAAATGCTTTGACCTTTATGAAACTTTAAAGATTGTCTTCCCCAAGGATCAATTTGTGACCCTATACTTTACTTTTAGAGGTTGACACCCTAAGGCACTCTATTAATGTAAAATTTCATTGAGATCTTTCACTTTCTTAAGAGTTGACTGCAACTCCATTTATCATTTTCTTTCAGTGGAAAAAATATGTCACCCTAAATATACTTGAAATTTTTGAGAATTAATTCCATCACAGTTCATTTTCTTTTGCTTTTTAATTTTGGGTAAAGGAGATATATTTACATAAGTTAAGAAATATATTAAAATAGTTATAAGACAACTCTCCTTAAGTTAATATTTGTAGTATGCATAATTCTTATTTCAAACAAAAAATTACATTATTGAAACATAATATTAGATTAAAAAATACACATTACTCAAGTATGATTGAGACAAGTTGAGTACTCAATCTTGCCTGGAAGTATAAGAAATGCTATGATAAGAACTTTCAAGATTTATTTTTATACAGTGAATGGTAAAAAGCAATGCAGAAAGCATCCAAGTGACTTCTCCCTCTATATTGTCAACCTAGATGAACTGTTTAGAATTTCTTCAATAAGGAATATATACAAAAGTTATATTTATAAATTTGAGTTGTTTTAGAACTTCAGAACTTGTTACAAGTTGGTGTAGTAGATAAAGCATTTGGCTGCTAACCAGAAGGTCAGTGGTTTACACCCACTAGCCACTCTAAGGAAGGAAGATTGGGTAATCTACTTCCATGAAGAAAGATTTGCAGCCTTTAAAACACCGTGGGGGTCACTATGAGTAAGAATTGACTTGATGGCAGTGAGTTTGGTTTTTTAGGAAATAAAAATATTATCCTATTTGTTTCACCTATTCTAAGCAGAAAAGCTACAGCATTTATAATGTTGTTATTTGCCATCGAGTCAGACCCAACTCATAGCACCCCTCCTTGGGTTTCCAAGGTGGTATCACTATGGAAGACCCAACCTTCAGCCACTCAAAAAATGAAGTTGTTATTATTGTTGTTAGGTGCCATAGCATCAGCTACAACTCATAGAAACCTTATGTACAACAGAACAAAACACTGCCCATTCCTATGCTATCACCACAATCCTTCCTATGCCAGAGCTTATCATTGCAGACACTTTGACACTCAATCTCATTGAGGGTCTTCCCCTTTTCCATTGACCCTCTACTATACCAAGCATGCTATCCTTCTCCAGGGAATTCTCCCTTCTGATAACAAGACCAAGGTAGATGAGATGAAATCTGGTCATTCTTGCTTCTAAGGAACATTCCAGCTGCACTTTTCCCAGGACAGATTTGTTCATTCTTCTGGCAGTCTATGGTATTCTCAGTATCCTTCACCAACACTGCAATTCAAAAGGCATCAGTTCTTTTTCATCCAGCTTTCAAATTCACATAAGGCAACTAAAAATACCATGGCTTGGGTTAGGGACACCTTAGTCTTAAAACTGGCATATTTGCTTATCAACACTTTAAAAGTCTTTTGCAGCAGATTTGCCCAGTGCAATAAGAAGTCTGATTTCTTGATTACTGCTACCATGGGTGTTGATTGTGGATCCAAGTAAAATGAAATCTCTGACAACTTCAATCTTTTCTCCATTTATCATGATGCTGCTTACTGGTCCAGCTGTGAGGATTTTTTTTTTTTTTTAATCTAAAAGTGTAATTCATAGAGAAGACTGTAGTCTTTTATCTTCACCAGTACATGCTTCAAGTCATCTTCACTTACAGCAAGCTACGTTGTGTCATCTGCGTATGGCAGGTTGTTAATGAGTTTTCCTCCAATCTTGATGCCACATTCTTCAACATATAGTCTACTTTCTTGGGTTATTTGCTTAACATACAGATTGAATAAGTATGGTGAACGGATACAACCCTGAAACACTCCTTTCCTGATTTTAAACCATGCAGTATCCCCTTGTTCTGTTTGAAGAATAGCCTCTTGGTCTATGTACAAGTTCCTCACATGCACCATTAAGTGTTCTGAAATTCTGTTTCTTTTCAATGTGATCCATAATTTGTTAAGATCCACACAGTAGAATGTCTTTGCATAGTCAGTAAAACACAGGTAAGTATCTCTCTGGTATTCTTTGTTTTCAGCTGAGATCCATCTGACACCAGCAATGATATCATTAGTTCCATATCTTCTTCTGAATCCAGCTGCATTTCTGGAAGTTCCCTGTCAATATACTGCAGTAGCTGTTTTTGAACTATCTTCAGAAAATTTTACTTACATGTAATTAATATGCAGTTGCAGCAGTAGCATATTGATAGGGAGCTTCCAGAAATTCAATCTCAGATGGCAGAATGGGTACCCAGAAGTTGGTTGTTCAAACCCACCAGCCACTCCACAGGAAGAAGATGAGCTAATTTACTTCCATAAAGATTTACAGTATTGGAAACCCAATGGGGGTCACTGTGAGTTGGAAATGACTAGATGGTAGTGGGTTTGGTGGGTTTTATTTTGGTGGTATTAATGATACTGTTTAATAATTTCCACATTCTGCTGGATTGCCTTTATTTTGATGGGCACAAATATCAATCTCCTCCAGCCAGCTGGCCAGGTAGGTGTCTAACAAATTTCTTGGCATAAATGAGTAAATGCTTCCAGCACTGTGTCATTTGTTAAAACATCTCCATGGTTATTCCATCAAATCCTAAAGCCTTGCATTTTGCCAATCCCTTCAATACAGTTTGGACTTCTCCATTCAGTATCAATGGTTCTTAATCATATGTTATCTCCTGAAATAGTTAGACATTGAACAATTATTTTTGTTAGAGTGACTCTATGCATGCCTTCCATCTTCTGTTGATGCTTCCAGCATCATTCCACATTTCACCCATGGAATCCTTCAATATTGGAACTTGAGATTTAATTATTTCTTCAGTTATTTCAGCTTGAGAAAGGCTTGGCATGTTCTTCCCTTCTGGTTTTCTAACTCCAGGTCTTTGCACATTTCTGTATAATAATTGACTTTGTCTTCTCAAGCTGCTCTTGGAAATCTTCTCTCCAGCTCTTTTCTCTTGCCACTTTGTCCATTGGTTTTAGCTATTCTCCATTCAAGAGCAAGTTTCAGAGTCTCTTCTGACATCCATTTTGGTCTTTTCTTCCTTTCCTGTCTTTTTAATGTCCTTTTGCTTTCTTCATGCTTGATGTTCTTGATGTCATCCCACAACCCATCTAGTCTTCTGTCACTGTTGTTCAATGTGAAAAATCAATTCTTCAGATGATCTCTAAATATAGGTGGGATATAATCAAGGTCTTATTTTGGCTTTTGTTGACTTATTTTAATTTTTTTTCAGCTTTAATATGAACTTGCATAAGAACAATAGATGGTCAGTTTCACAGTCAGCTCCTGGGCTTGTTTTGACTGAAGATACTGAGCTTTTCCAATATCTCTTTCCATAAATGTAGTCCTTTTGATTCTTGTGTACTTCATGGTGAGGTCCACGTATATAGGCACCATTTATGTTGCTGGAAAAGGTTTTTCCAATGAATAAATCTAATATGCAATCTCCAGTTCCATTTCTATCACCAAGGCCCTATTTTCCAACTACCAATGCTGCTGCTTTGTTTCCAACTTTCATATTCCAATCACCAATACTTATCAGTACAGCTTGATAACATGTGTTCTGGTTACCTAGTGCCACTCTGACAAGAATATACCAAAAATGGGATGGCCTTAACAAACAGGAGTTTATGCTCTCACAGTTTGGAGGCTTTAAGTCCAAGTTCAAAGTGCCAGGCTCTAGGGGCTGGGTCAAAGTCCCTTGACCTTGGGGGCCAGCTCTGTCTCTTGCTCCCAGCTCACTGGAGCTAGAGGTGTTTCCTCATTCAGCTGGCTGCTGAGGCTGAAAAACCCAACATTGACAAGTAAAAAGACATGGTCCCAATGTTACCAAACCACACAGCAGGCCATTAATTCAAGTCCACTGAAAATCCTGAGGTTGGCAGAGCATGGAACACTGCTGAACAATGACACAGCTACATGCAGGGTCCAAGCATGCCATAAGTTAGTGACTATTCCCAAGGCTTCTCCTTATATATGGGAAGCATACCACATACCAAAGGCAGCTACTCAGCTGCTTGTGGTAGATCTCACCAGGGAGTTGATTGCCAATCTCATCATGGGGAATAACTACCACGAGCTTCCCAGCCACTCAACCAGGCTCAGCCAAGTTGATATATAAATTTAACTATAACATGTAGACTAAACCAGCATGTTTAGTCAATTTCAGACTGCATAAGTTGGTAAAAATCTTCAATTTCTTCATCTTTGACTTCAGTGGTTGGTGGGTAAATTTGAATAATAGTAGTATTAATGGGTCTTCCTTGTAGGTGTATAGGTGTTATCCCATCACTGACAGCATTGCACTTTAGGATAGATGTTGAAACAGCCTTTTTGCTATTGAATATGATTGCATTCCTGGCAAGGATTATATTATTGTCCGATTCAAAATAGCCAATGCCAGTCCATTTCAGCTCACTAATGCACAGGATATCAAACTTTATGCATTCCATTATGATTCTGTCAACTTCCAATTTACCTAGGTTCATATTTCATACATCCCACATTCTGATTATATTGATGGATGTTTGCAGCTGTTTCTTTCCATTTGGCGTCATGCCTCATCAGCAAATAAAGGTCCCAAAAGCTTTACTCCTTCCATCTTATTAAGGTCAGCTGTACTGTGAGGAGGCAAATTTTCCTCAGTTCTGTTTTGAGTGCTTTCCAACCTCAGAGGCTCATCTTGCAGCACTATATCAGATAATGTGTCATGGCTCCTCATAAAGTTTTCCAGTAATATATCAGATAGTGTTTCACTGCTATTCATAACATTTTTACTGGCCAATTTTTTAAGATTGATTGGCTCTGTCCTTTTCCCAGTCTGTCTTAGTCTGGAAGCTCCATTGGAACCTGTCCACAATGGGTGACCATCCTGGTATTTGAAATACCAGTGGCATAGCCTCCAGCCTCATAGCAGCATGTAAGCCAACACAGTATGACAAACTCACAGATGAGTAGTGGATAAAATGAAGTACTTAGAAAAAAGTCTAAACAAAGACACAAAAGAACTATTTGAAGAAAACCAAAAAACACTGATACAAGAAATTAAAACAGATGTACATAAATGAACAAATATACCATGCTCAGGGATAAGACTTTACATCGTAAATATGAAACTACTATCCAAAGCAATATACAGATATAATGAAATCCCAATCCAGATTCCATCATTATTCTTTAAAGAGATTGAAAAAATAACCACCATCTTATATGGAAATAAAAGAGATCTCAGGTAAACAAAAAGTTACTAAAGAAGAAGGCCTCACACACCCAGATCTCAAAACATACCCTACAACCACCATAGTCAAAACAGCCTGGTATTGGTACAAGGACAGACACATAGACCAATAAAGCAGAATTGAGAATCTAGAAGTAATTGATCTACCTACGAACAGCTGACCTTTGAAAAGAGGCAAAACTCAATACATGGGGAAGATATAGTCCCTTTAGCAAATGGTGCCAGCAAAACTGGATATCCATTTGCAGAAAAATTTAATGAGATCCATATCTCACATCATATACAAAAACTAGCTCAATATGGATCAAAGACCTAAAGGTAAAAACTAAAACCATAAAGATCATCAAATATAAACTAGAGACAAACTTAGGGGCACTGATACATGACATAAATATACTATCAAAAATTACTAAAAACACACAAACAACAGAAGTCAAACTAAATGACTGGGGCCTCCTAAAAATTAAATATTTACACACTTCAAACGATTTCACAAAAAGAATAAAAAGAGAACCTATAGACTTGGGGGAAAAATAGCAACAAAATATAAAGGGAATAATATCTAAAACTGACAGAAAATTTCAACAGTTCAATGACAAAAAGACAAACAATCCAATTAATAAATGGGTAAAGGACATAAACAGACATTTCACCAAAGAAGACACACAGATAGTTAACAAACACATGAAGAAATGCTTGTGATCATTAACTATTGTTGTTGTTGTTGTTACATGCTGTCGAGTAGGACCCGACTCATAGAGACCCCTCCTTGGGTTTCTGAGGAAGTATCACTACAGAAGTAGATTGCCCCATCTTCCTTTCTAGGAGTGGCTGGTGGGTTTGAACCGCCAGCCTTCTGGTTAGCAGTCAAGTGCCTTAGCCACTATGCTACCAGAGCTGTTAGAGACATGCAAATCATAGTAACAATTATATAATTTCATCCCAGCATTAATAGAAAATTTCAAAAAACTGGAAAATGCACATACTGGCAAAGGTGTGGAGAGTCTAGAACCTTCATAGAATGCTAGTGGCACAGTAAAATAGTATAACCATGATGGAAAGTGGTATTGCACTTCTTTAAGAAGTTGAAAATAGAAATATCATACAATCCCATTTCTAGGTATATAACTCACTGCTGTCAATTCAGATCCGACTCATAGCTACCCTTCCTTGGGTTTCTGAGGTGGCACCACTATGGAAGTAGGTGGCCCAATCTTCCTTCTGAGAATGACCAGCCTTCGGATTAGCAGTCAAATGCCTTAGGCAATAAGAGCCAAGACATGAAGAGATATGTGCACACTGATGTTCATCACAACTTCACAATAGCAAAAAGATGGAAACAAGCTTAACACCCATGAACAGATGAAAGGATAAGGAAAGTATGGTACATACACAAAATGGCATACTAAGCAACATTAAAAAAAAAAATCTGTGAATCACCTCATAACATTGATAAACCAAGAGGTCATCAAACTGAGAGAAATTAGTCAATCACAGAAGGATAAATGCTGTATGAAACCACTAATGTAAAAAGTTAAGAAAAGATTAACATAAAAAAAAAAATCACTATTTGAAGCTTACCAAGAATGAGAGAGAAAGGGAGGGTAAATAACTAACTAGCAAGTAGATACATATAAATTTGGGTTAATGGAAAGGCAATGTACAATAAGGGAAGAGTCAGAATAAAATAATTAAGGGAGTGGAAGACACAGAAAGGAGCACAAGAATTAAAGGCAACAAAGATAAATACTACTACATATACAGTCCTTCAATAATAGTAATAATAATAATAATAATCCATGAATGTATACATATATAGCCACTCAAGCTGAACATGGATGGAAAAGCAAATGGAATTACATTCATGAATATATATATATATATTTCTGACAGAGGAATTTCTCTACCTATGTATTTATATTTGCTAAAAATGTGTCCATGAATATGGTAGAGCATATAGAGGGAAATCACCACTCATCTGTTAGTTTGTGGTACTATGCTGGTTTGGGTGTTGCTGGGAGACTGTAGGCTATGCCAATAGTATTTCAAATACCAGCAGGGTCACCCATGGTGGAAAGGTTTCAACGGGCCTTCCAGACTAAGACAGACTTGAAAGAAGGAAGGAACCATCCAATTCTCAAAGAATTGGCCAGTGAAAACTTTATAAATAGCAGTGAAACACCATTTGATATATTACTGGAAAACATTATGAATAGCCATGAAACATTGTCTGATATAGTGCCAGAAGATGAGCTTCTCAGGTCAGAAGGCACTCAAAATATGACTGGGGAAGAGCTTTCTCATCAAAGTAGAGTCAATCTTAATGACATGGATGGAGTAAAGCTCTCAGGACCTCCATTTGCTGATGTGGCAAGACCCAATAGGGGAGGAAACTGCTCCAAACATCCAATAACCATCAGAATATGGAATTCACAAAGTACAAATATAGGAAAATTGGAAATTGTCAAAAATAAAATAATCAGTATCCTAGGAGTTAATGAGCTGAAATGGACTAGTTTTGCCCATTTTGAATCAAAAGAACATATGATCTACTATGCCAGTAATGACAAATTGAAGAGGAATATGTGGCATTCATTGTCACAAAGAATGTTTCACGATCTATCCTGAGGTACAATATTGTCAGTGATAGAATAATATCAATATGTCTACAAGGAAGACCAGTTAATACCACTATTACATAAATTTACACACCAATCATCAAAGGCAAAGAGAAGGAAATTGAAGGTTTTTATCAACTTCTGCAGTCTGAAATTGATGAACCATACAATCAACATGTGTTGATTATTACTTGTGATTGGAATGCAAAAGTTGGAAACAAAGAATAATTATCAGTAGTTGAAAAATATGGCTCTGGTGACAGAAACTACTCTAGAGATCACATGATAGAATTTTGCAAGACTGATAACTTATTCATTGCAAATACCATTTTTCAACAGCATAAACAGTGGACTTCACCAAATGGAATACACAGGAAGCAGATCAACTACATCTGTGGAAAGAGGAGATGGAGAAGCTCAGTATTTTCAGGCGAAAGAAGGCCAGGAGCTGACTGTGGAAAAGACCATCAATTGCTCATATGCAAGTTCAAGTTGAAGCTGAAGACCATTAAAAGAAGTCCAACAAGAGCCAAAATATGACTTTGATTATACCCCTCCTGGAGCTCTGGTGGCGTAGTTCCTAAGGCATTTGACTGCTAACCAGAAGGCTGGTGGTTCAAACCCACCAGCCACTCTTTGGAAGGGAGGTTGGGCAATCTATTTCTGTAGTGATACCACCTCGGAAACCCAAGGACAGGTTACTATGAGTTGGATCCAACTTGACGGCAGTGAGTTTGGTTTTGGTTTTGGAATTTAGAGACAATCTAAAGAATAGATTTGATGCATTGAACACCAATCGCTGAAAACTAGAATTGTGAGATGACATCAAGAACAACATCCATGAAGAAAATAAGAGGTCATTAAGAACAAAGGAAAGGAAGAAAAGTCCAAAATGGAGGTCAGAAGACACTCTGAAATTTACTCTTGAATGGAGAATAGCTAAAGCAAATGGAAAAGCACCACTATTTACAATAGCAAAAAGATGAAAACAACCTAAGTGCCCATCAACAGAAGAATGGATAACCAAACTATGGTACATACACACAATGGAATACCATGCAACACTGAAGAATAATGCAGAATGTGCAAAACACCACATAACATGGATGAACCAGGAGGACATTCTGCTGAGTGAAATCACAGGACAAATATGGTGTTAGTTCATTATTGTAAAAAGTTAAGGAAAGGATGGAAACTTTCTTTGTTGGTTACCAGAGTGGGAGTGGGGTGGGGTAGGGGAACATTGCATAAATAAATAAATAAATAAATAAAAAACATTGACCCATGTCAGTTTACTCACTGCTGTCAATTTGGATCAGACTCATAGTGATCCCTCCTTGGGTTTCTTAGACGGTATCACTAAGGAAATAGATTCCCCAACCTTCCTTCCTAGTGGTGCCTGGTGGGTTTTAACTGCCAGCCTTCTGGTTAGCAGTCAAATGCCTTAGGCACTATACCACCACTTTAGTTTTGTGTATTTTATTGTACACAAATTATATTTCAATAAAATGTATTTAAAAAATAAAATAAAGCAAATGGAAGAAATGACAAGATGAAACAGCTGAACAGAAGATTTCAAAGAGCAGCTCAAGAAGACAACGTCAATTATTATACTGAAATGTGCAAAGACTGGAGTAGTTAGAAAACCAAAAGGGAAGAACATGCTGGGTGTTTCTCATCTTGAAAGAACTAAAGAAAAATTCAAGCCTTGAGTTGCAATATTGAAAGATTCTATGGGCAAAATATTGAATGATGCAGGAAACAATAGAAGAAGATGTAAGGAATACAGAGAGTCACTGTACAAAAAGTAATTGGTCAATGTCCATTCATTCCAGGAGGTGGCATATGATCAAGAACCAATGGTACTGAAAGAAGAAGTCAAAGCTGAACTGAGGAACTGGTGAAAAACAAGGCTTCAGGAATTTGTGTAATACCCAATGAGATGCTTCAACAAATGGGTGTCACAGTGAAGGCACTTACTGGTTTATGCCAAGAAATTTGGAAGACAGATACTTGGCCAACTGACTGGAAGAGATCCATATTTGTAACCATTCCCAAGAAAGATGTTTGCTTGTGTTTTATTGACTATGCAAAAGAATTCTTTTATGTGGATCATAACAAATTATGGATAACATTGAGAAGAATGGAAATTCCACAACACTTAATTGTGCTCATGAGAAACCTGTCTGTAGACCAGGAAGCTGTCTTTGGAACAGAACAAGGGAATGCTTCATGGTTTAAAATCAGGAAGGGAGTATGTTAGGGTTGTATCCTTTCACCTTATTTTTTCAATCTGTATACTGAATAAATAACCTGAGAAGCTGGACTTTGTGAAGAAGAATGTAGCATCAGGATTGGAGGAAGTCTCCTTAACAACCTGTGATATACAGATGACACAACCTTGCTTGCTGGAAATGAAGATGATTGAAACACTTACGGATTAAGATTAAAAGCTATGGTTTGCAGTATGAATTATATTTCAACATAAATAAAATGAAAATCCTCACAACTGGACCAATAAGCACTCTTACAATAAATAGAGAAAAGATTGAAGTTGTCAAAGATTTCATATTACTTGTTTCCACAATCAACACCAATGGAAGGACAGTAAAGAAGTCAGGTGATATATTGTACTGGGCAAATCTGCAAAAGACCTCTTTCAAGTACTGAAGAGCAAAGACATCTCCTTGAAGACTAAGGTGCACCTAACCCAAGCCATGGTATTTTCAATCACCTATTATGCATGTGAGAGCTGGACAAGGAATAAGGAAGACCGGAGAAGAGTTGACGCTTTTGAATTGTGGTGTTGGTGAAGAATGCTGAAAGTACCATGGACTGCTAAAAGAACTAACAAATCTGTCTTGTAAAAAGTGCATCCAGAATGCTCCTTGGAAGAGAGAATGGCCAGACTTCATCTTACCTACTTTGGTCATGTTGTCAGAAAGGACCATTCTCTGGAGAAGGATATCATGCTTGGTAAATCAGGAGGTCAGTGGAAAAGGGAGAGGCCCTCAATGAGATGGATTGACACAGTGGCTGCAACAGAGGGCTCAGGTATAGCAAGGATCATGAAGCTGGCACAGGACTGGGCAGTATTTCATTCCATTGTACATAAGGTTGCTATGAGTTGGAGCTGGCTTCATGACATCTAACAACAGCAACAAAACAGGAGGAAATTTATGAAAATGTCTTTGTCATAATCAAACATCTTGAAGGAATGAGGTGTTAGGCATAGAAACTCAGGGCCATAGTTATGGGTGGCACTAAGGTCAATTGCCATAACATAGTGCACAAAGACAATGTTCTAAATCTGATTTTGGTGAGTAATGGCTAGAGTCTTAAAACCCTGTGGGTGGCCATCTATGATGCAACTACTGGTCTCTTTGTCCACAGCAATGAAAAGTGAAGAAAATCAAAGATGAAAGGAAACAATAAGTCCAAAGGACTAGTGGGACATGGAAACCCCACCTTCCATGATTCTGAGACCAGAAGAACTAGATGATGCCTGCCTATGACAGCTGACTGCTCTGAGAAGGATCACCACAGGAGGTTTGTGATAGAGTGACAGAAAAATAAGGAACAAAATTCAAAATGATAAAAAAAAAAAAAAAAAAAACTGTCTTACTGGTTAGATGAAGACTGGTGGAACTCACCTGATTATGGCCCTTAGACACCCTTCAACCCTTAGAACTCAACTCCTTTGGCTCAACTTTCAGGCAATTGAAGACAAGCCCATAAGGTGAACAGGAATACCAGGAGGGATGCACTGATTAAAACAGCAAACTATGTGAGATAAAGAAGGCAGCATTTGCCCAAAGACAGAGCTAGTAAGGAAGAAGAGAATGGGAAGGAAGGGTGAGAAAAGGAACAGGCATGGAGAATAAGTGTAAAGGATGCTGTTATGCTGTAGGGATTCCCATGAGTATCAAAAAACAGAATGTATATTGATTGCTGAATGGAAAACAAAATTGCTCTGTAACTTTCATCCAAATCACAATTAAACAATCAACAACAACAACAACAAAAAAGCTGATAAAACAATGAGTTTTTTCAACCTGATAAGTGTCTGTGGTACAAAACCAATAGCTAAACAATACTCAATCCTAAAACATTGAACATTTTTCCCTACGATAAAAAAAAAAGAAGATATTAGTTACTTAATTCTGTTTAACATCATGTTGGAAGTCCTAAACAGTGTAATAAGGACAAAGAAAAACTCTCTGGGTTAGGCTGGATTCTCTAGAGAAGCAAAACCAGTAGCTTACATATATATATATGTATATATATATATATATATATA
>NW_006921792.1:5500214-5516929 GCF_000298275.1 Orycteropus afer afer | reverse complement strand
TGGTGTTTAAAACCCAGCGAGATGCACCTGGTGCATAGGTAACAGCCAGTTTATAGACTGAGACAGACTAGGAAGAAGGAAGAGGCCGTCCACACACTTATAGAAGCTAGCAAGTCCCAAGTTCTTGGATCAAGCATCAAACTGGAGCTTCTTCCAACTCAAGCAGCTGTGCAGCTGCAGGGGCTGATGAGCTCAAGGTTGGCAGGCAGTTGGCTGTTGACTCTGACAAGTGACAAATCCAAGATCTCCAGGCCGAATGGTGGATTGTTGGCACACGAACAATTGTAGGCAGCACAACAGGGTCTAGATCCACAGAAGAGTGTCTCATTTTCCCAGGATGCCCATAAATATATTGGAAGCAGGCTACACCCCTAGGGAAACCCCCTTTCAATGGACTGGCTGCTCAAAATATTTACATCCAATCTTATCATGGGAATAACCCACATCACAAGTGCTTAAACCACTCAGAATTATGGTCCAGCCAAGTTGACACACAACTCCAACTATCACACTCTCTACTTGTCATTGCTATTATTGTATAAAGGGAAAATGAGACTCAAATGTTTGAATTACAAAATTATACTCAAAATTATTAGGCACATCATAAATGGTCCATATGTAAAATATCACTTGTATTTCTTTATACCAGCCATTTTTACAATTTTAAATTGTGAAATAACAATAGAAACCAGTATCATTATAAATATATCTAGTAAAGTCAAATGCTTAGGAGTAAATCTAATAAAATATTATTGCAAAAAACAAAGCCTTGGTAATGGGAATTAAAAAAAAAATTAATCAAATGGAGATATATCATGTTGATATATTGAAAAAAAATTTTCTAGTGATTGACTCAATTTTCAGTCATAATGACCCTATAGGACAGAATAGAACTTGGAAACTGTGGGATTTCTAAGGCTATAATTCTTTACTGAAGCAGACTGCCATAGAGTGGCCAGTGGGCTTGAATAACTGACCTTTATATTAACAGCCAAATGCTTTAACTACTGCACCACCAGAGCTTCCTGTTCATATATTAGAAGATTAAAAATTATGATGTCTATTCTCCCAAAATCTATACTATTTTAATGTGATTTCAATAAAAATCATAGTATGACATTTTATAAAAATTGACAAACTGTTATTAAAATTTAAACACTAATAGAAAAATCTAAAGTAGTCAAAGTGATCTTAATAAACAAGAGTAATGTTAGAAAACTTGAACTACTTGAATTATGGACATAATATAAAGCTATAGCAATCAAGACAGTGTATATTACAGATAAATAGATATATAAATAAATAGGTCAATTCAACAGATAAGAGTGGTAAGAAATATAGACTCACAACTCTTTCATATAGGTTCTAAATTAAATTAGAGGGTAAAGAAAAACATGTATTTTTATGCTAGAACAACTGAATATATCCATGGGGGGACCTCAACCCCTACCTCATTCTATATCAAAAAAAAAAAAAAAAAGAAAAGAAAAAGCAAGTGGACAAAAAACACACTGCATAAACACACAGGAACAATCACCAAAAAAAAAAAAAAAAGAAAAGAAGAAGCAAGTCACTGTATGCTAACAGGGCAGGGAGGCCACATCTCCTGAACTCCTCTAACCCCACAAGAGGAAAACAGAGTCACTATCAGTAACCCAATGCCTATTGCTGCAAGGCCAGACATACTGCCTCCCTCCAGCCCTTTCACCAACCGTTCCTCCCAAAGCACCTATCACCTCTCTTCTGGGTTTGATAATTCACTGCAGTGGCCACACAGAACTCTCCGATTATGGGGTTTATTAGGGAAGCATCAGGCTACAATTCAAGTTCAGGAACAACGTTCAGTCTCTCTCGCAGCCCACCGTCTCTCAGCCAGCAGTCTCTCACAGTCTCTCTCCCAGCAGTGTGTGTCCCTTGGTGTCTTTCTCAGCAATGCCTGTCTCTTACATCTCTTTCCAGCAGCATGTGTCTCTCAGGAGCACATCCTTCTTCAGCCAGCAATCAGAGAGAGTTCTGCCTGTAGGAGGTCTCCTTTTGACCCCAGCAGAGTGGCCAAAGCAACCAATCATAACATCAGAACTTTAAGCACCTGAGAGAGAGCAAGAACCTCCCAGAACATTGTTTTGCACCACTCCCAACATAAATATCCCAGATGGACAACTTTAGCAATCAGAAGTTCCTCAGTTGCTCATGGCAAATTCCATCTCTGAGTTTACAAAAACGTATGGGTAGAAAAGCCACACTAAGTAATTTACTACACTGCAGTGTACCATTTAAAAACAAACAAAATAAAAATGAATAAATAAATAAATAAACATCAAGTGAATTCCTATTGGTGACAACTCCTGTGTTACAGGGTAAAACTGTTGCATAGGATTTTCTTAGCTTTAACCTTAATGGAAGCAGATCATCAAACCTTTCTTCTGTAATACTACTAGGTGATTTCTAACACCAACCTTTAGGTTAGTGCAAACTGTGTCACATAGGGGATAAATTTTCTAAAAGAATGAATACTACAGTATCTTCACAACCTTATGATTCCATACAAATGATAAAAAAAAAAAAAAAAAAAAAAAACAGCAATAAAGTAAAACATTCATACAGTGGGCTTACTTGAAATTAAACATTTGAGCTAACGGTATTGAAGGAAGAAGTCTAGTCTGCACCGAAGGAACTGGAGAAAAACAAGGCTCAAGAAATTGACATAATACCCACTGACATGTTGCAACAAGTGGATGTAACACTGGAGGCAGGCACTTACTCATTTATGCCAGGAAATTATGCCCTTTCAAAGAAAGGTGATCCAACAGAAAGTGGAAATTGTCAAGCAATATCTTTAATATCACACACATGTAAAATGTTGCTGAAGATAATGTAAAAATAGTTGCAGAAATATATTGACAAGGAACTTCCAGAAATGCAAGCTGGATTCAGAAGAGGACATGGAATGAGGGATATCGTTGCTCATATCAGATGGATCTTGGCTGAAAGCAAAGAATACTAGAAAGATGATTAGCTGTGTTTCATTACCTATGTGAAGGCATTCGACCATGTGGATCATAACAAATTATGGATAACATTGCAAATAATGGGAATTCCAGAACACTTAATTGTGCCCATGCAGAACCTGTACCTAGATCAACAGGCAACTGTTCAAACAGAACAAGTGAATATGGGCATGGTTTAAAATCAGGAAAGGTATGCATCAGAGTGCATCATACTTATTCAAAATGTATGCTCAGAAAATAATCCAAGCAGGTGGAATATATGAAGAAGAATGGTGCATCAGATTTGGAGGAAGACTCATTAACAACCTGCCATATGTAGATGACACAACTTTGCTCACTGAAGGTGAAGAATGATTGAAGCCCTTACTGATGAAGGTCAGACACTACAGTCTTCAGCATGGATTACACCTGAACATAAAGAAAATGAAAATTCTCACAACTGGGCCAATAACCAACATAAAGATCAATAGAGAAAAGATTGGAGTTATCAAACATTCATTTTACTTGGATCCATGTGTTCAGGTTGTGTGTCAACATGACTGGACCATGATTCTGAGTGGTTTAAGCAGTTGTGATGTAATTATTCCCATGATGTGATGAGTTGTGTATGTTTTGAACATCCAACTTGCAGAAAGGGAGTTTCCCTAGGGAAGTTGGCTGCTTCAAATATATCTATGGACAACATATACAGGGAATATATATATATATATATATATATGGTAAAAGACAGACTCTTCTGTGGATCTGGATCTTGTTGTGCTGCCTAAAGCTGTCCTTGAGCAACAACTCACAATGTGGGCTGATGATCTGGGATTTGTCATCTATAGGACTCAACAGCTGGTACACTGCCTGCTACCCTTGAGCTTGTCAGCCCCTGCAGCTGTGTGAGTCAGGAAAAGCCTGCAACTTGACATTTGATTCAGGAACTTGGGACTTGCCAACTTCTTTAAGTGTGTGAGCCATTTTTCTAAGATAAATTTCTCTCTAAAGAACCCAGCCTAACACATAATATATCAATCAACATCCATGGAAGCAACAGAGAAGAAATAAGACATTGTACTACACTGGGCAAATACACTGCAAAAGACCTCTTTAAAGCATTGAAGAGCAAAGATGTCACTTTGAAAACTAAGGTGTGTGCTTAAGCTTACTAAGGCATGGTATTTTCAGTTGTCTTATATGTGTGTGAAAGCTGGAGAAAAAATAGTGGAGACCAAGAAAAAATTATGTATTTGAATTGTAGTATTGGCTAAGAATACTGAAAATGCCATAGACTACCAGAAGAATGAACAAATATGTCCAGGAAGAAGTGTAGCCATAATGCTCCTTAGAAACAAGAATGGCCACACTTCTTCTCACCTGATTTGGTCATACTGTAAGAAGGGACTGATCTCTAGATAAAGATATTGTGCTTGTTAAAGTGGAGGGTTCTGGTGGTGTAGTGCCTAAGGCATTTGACTGATAACCAGAAGGCTGGCAATTCAAACCCACCAGCCACTCCTCAGAAGGAAGGTTAAACAATCTACTTCCATAGAGATACTGCTTTGGAAACCCAAGGAGGGGTCACTATAAGTCGGACATGACTCAACAGCAGTGAGTTTGGTTTGGAAAGTGGAGGGTCAGCACAAAAGGGAAAGATCCTTGTGAGATGGAGTGACACAATGTTTCCAATGATGGGCTTAAGAATAGCAAGAATTGTGAGGATGGTGCGTGTGTCAGGCTGGGTTCTCTAGAAAAGCAAAACCAGTAAAGTTTATATATACATATACAGAAAGAGAAATCTATCTTAGGAAAATGGCTCACACATTTATAGAAGTTGGCAAGTCCCAACTTGGATCAAATGTCAAGCTGGAGGCTTTTCCCGACTCACACAGCTGCAGGGGCTGAAGAGCTCAAGGTTGGCAGGCAGTACCAGCTGTTGACTCCAACCAATGATGAATCCAAGATCTCCAGACCGGATAGTAGATTGTTTGCTCAGAGACAGTTGTCGGCAGCACAACAGGATCCTGATCCACAGAAGCGTGTCTCTTTTCCCAGGATGTCCATAAATATACTGGAAGCAGGCCACACCTCTAGGGAAACTCCCTTTCCATGGATTGGCTGCTCAAAAACATATACATCTGATCCCATCACGGGAACAACCCACATCACAACTGTTTAAACCACACAGAATTGTGGTCCAGCCAAGTTTACACACAGCTCCAACTGTCACAGTCCACCCCTGGTCAATTTGGCTGTTGTCCACATCTTCTTAGCCACATATAATCTCTAAATAAGGACAATTATAAAATCATATTTGTGCCTAACATGATACGTTGACATGTGTACAACTGAAACACATTAACCATGTTTGCATTTCATTGCTCATGACTGACGGAAACAAAAATATTTGATGCACATATACAATGAAGAAATATAACAACCACAGTCCTAATTTCTGCAACTGGTCATGATTTTAGCTGATATTGAGAACTACCTTCTTCCACCACCCATTTTGTATTTCCCTTGCCCTCAGCAAGCACCTCAGCTGGTTGTGGTTCTTTGCCTCATGGGGTGACCCAAACCTTCATTCCTGGAGGGTCTGGGCCATTAGCAGTTCACATCAGAATTGAGTTGCTGGAATTTCCCATTGACTTTAATCATAGGGCATGGTAGTACTAAGAGACATCCTAAAGATTTTCCTGTATTCCAGACATATACTTCTCTACCTCCATTATGTAATGTCAATCCAATTTCCCCTTGTTAATCCAGATTTATCACACCAAATAGTACAGCAATGTCCTTCTTTGTCTGTTGATCCAGAGACATGAGGAAGCCAAAATGGCCGTGTGGCATTCTTAACTTCCAGTTCAATGCAATTTGTATTGTGTCTTCAGGTGAGAGTGTTCCTCCCTTTGGGACTAAGATCTCCAGACCCACAGAGCATAGGGTAGCAGGGACAGGAAGTAAAAATTTTTTTGAGTGGGTCACTAGGGATAATAGTAAGCGGTAACACTCTAATTTCCACCCCTTGGTTCCTGGACCTGTGATTTGTGGTTATTGAAGAAACAGCACCATATATTGGATGCTGGTTTAGAGCATATCCAGCCTCCTGGAGAACGTTGCCCCAACCCTTCAAGGTATTGCCACCTAGCTGGCTCCGTAATTGTGTCTCTTCAGTAGGGCATTCCATTGCTCTATCAAGCCAGCTGCTTCAGGATGATGAGAAACATAGTAAGACCAGTGAATTCCATGAGCATAAGCCCATTACCTTGATCTGAAGCAATGTTGTGTCAGATATTATGACGATGGGTAAGGCATTTTGTAAGTCCACAGATGGTAGTTTTGGCAGAAGATTGCATGCAGGGAAGGTGAATCCATATCCAGAATAAGTATCCATTCCAGTAAGAACAAAAAGCTGTCCTTTTCATGATGTAAGTGGTTCAATGTAATCTACCTGCCACTGGGTTGCTGGCTGATAACCCTGAGGAATGATTCTATATGGCAGATTCAGTGTTGATCTCTGCTGCTGGCATATTGGGCACTCAGCAGTGGTGGTAGCCAAATCAGCCTTGGTAAGTGGAAGTCCATGTTACTGAGTCCATGCATAACCTCCATCCCTGCCACCATGGCCACTTTGTTCATGAGCCCATTGAGCAATGACAGGAGTAGCTGGGGAAAATGGATGGCTGGTTTCCACTGAAAGTGTCATCCCATCCACCTGATTATTAAAGTTCTCCTCTGTTGAGGTCACCTTTTGGTGGGTGCCCACATGAGACACAAATATCTAACTCCTTTGGCCCATTCAGAGAGATCAATCCACATATCTTTGTCACCTTGTCTCCCATACATCCTTGTCACCAATTTTGCAATCATACTCCTTCAAGTCCCAGATCATCCAGCCAAGCCATTAGCAACAGCCCATGAATCTGTATACAATCACACATCTGGTCATCTTATTCCATGCAAAGTGAACAGTCGTATGCATGGCTTGAAGTTCTGCCCATTGGGAGGATTTCCTTTCACCACTGTCCTTCAAGGAAGTTCCAGAAAAGGGCTCCAGTGCCTCTGCTGTCCACTTTCAAGTGGTGCCTGCATATCATGCAGAACCATCTGTAAACAAGGCAGGAGTTTTCTCTTCCTCAGTCAACTGTTCATGAGGAACTCCCAATGAGGCCAGAGGTGCAGACTGGGAGAGAGAAGGTAATGTGACTGGAATGGAGACCATAGGCATTTGGGCCACTTCCTCATGCCATTTACTTGTGCCTTCAGGTCCTGCTTGAGCCCGATCTCTGATATACCACTTCCATTTAATGATGGAGTGCTGCTGTGCACGTCCAACTTTATGACTCTGTGGGTCAGACAACACCCAGTTCATGATGGGCAGCTCAGGCCTCATGGTGACTTGGTGGCCCATGATTAGGCTTTCAGTCTCTACTAAAGCCCAGTAACAAGCCAAAAGCTGTTTCTCAAAAGGAGAGTAGTTATTTGCAGAGGATGGCAGGGATTTGCTCCAAAATCCCAAGGGTCTGCATTGAGATTCACCAATAGGGACCTGCCAAAGACTCCAAACAGCATCTCTATCTACTACAGACACTTCAAGCACCATTGGATCAGCTGGATCATATGACTCAAGTGGCAGAACAGCATGCACAGCAGCCTGAACCTGTTGCAGAGCTTTCTGTTGTTCTGGGCCCCACTCAAAACTTGCAGTTTTCCAAGTCACTTGATAAACAGGCTGCAGCAACACACCCAAATGAGGGATATATTACCTCCAAAATCCAAAGAGCCCCACCAGATGTTGTGCCTCCTTTTTAGTTGTAGGGGAAACCAGACACAATAACTTATCCTTCATTTTAGTAGGAATAGCTCAACATGCCCCACACCATTGGACCCTAGACATTTCACTGAGGTGGAAGGTGAATGAAATTTTGTTGGGTTAATTTCCAAACTCTAGCACATATATGTCTCACCAATAAGTCTAAAATCATATATGTGTGTGTGTGTGTGTGTGTGTATGAATATATATATATATATATATAAACTTACTACTGTTGAGTCAGATCTGACTCATAGAAATTGCTCTTCTGGTTTCTAAGTTGGTATCTCTACTGAAGTGGATTGCCCAGTCTTTCTTCCGAGGAGTGACTGGTGGGTTTGAACTGTCAGACTTCTGGTTAGCAGTCAAATGCCTTAGGCACTACACTACCAAAAGATGTTAAAGAGAGAAGAAATGGTAATAAAAAGACAATACAGTAAAAATTATTTTTTTCAAAAAGATTATGCAAATAGAATGAAAGTAGAGGGTCAGAGAAATTGGTTAAAGATACAGTAAGGTCCAACAATATATGTTACAAGAAGTCAATAAGCAGAAAGTGGAAGAGAATATTTAGATGTAAAAAACTTTGTTGAAAGACTAAAGGGGACAAGATTAGGAAGATAGGGATAGCCTTGGGTGTGACAAGTAATATTTCTTTATCAGACTCTGGAAAGAAAGAAAAAAAATCTGTATGGGAAAAATTATACAGAGACACTTTGATATGAAATGTGCTATAAAGAATGTTTATGTTGTGTGGTCTTAATATTCTCAGTGAATTATGAGTTCAAGAGAATTAGGAATTTATAAGCATCAGTAGGTACTTGAAGGATACATACTTGTAGGATATATGGGATAGCTAGCATTGAAAATAATATACTATTTATCTATTTTATTAGCATATTTGTTGAGTATGTAGTGTGTGTTGTCTGGGATCTATCAGTGAACATGGCAGACAAGATTCCTGTTCTCATGAAACTTGAAAAAAAATAATAAAATTAAAAAGTATTGCAGAAATAGAGGCATCAATTTGTAATTTAGGAGCTCTGGTAGCGTAGTGCCTAAGGCATTTGACTGCTAACCACCAGCCACTCCTCGGGAGGAAGGTTGGACAATCTAGTTCCGTAGTGATACCGCCTCAGAAACCTAAGGAGGGGTCGCTATGAGTCAGGTCCAACTCCATGGCACACAGCAACAACAACAATTTGAAATTTATATTATTTAAAAGGAAGTCCAGACACTGGAATGGTGTGGTGGAGCAGATAATGACAGACTAATTTTGAGAATTTAAGTTATTCTAATCATTTGAGAGTGAAGATTCTGTATCTTTATAATGTTATCCACCCCATAAACGACCACTAAGGATAGCACCTATGATTTCATAAAATTTACTCTTTTCAATGTCTTTCTGGATCAATAATCTTTCTAGTCTTCTTGTAGGAAAACTATAATGTGATGTTAAAGAAAAATCAGGTCTGTTGGAGTTATTATTTCTACCAAATATCTAAAAGTTAGTCATATCATTAGAAATACATGTATCTATAGTGTCCTAGAAGGAGTTATGGTAGTGT
Organism: Orycteropus afer afer; assembly: GCF_000298275.1. Taxonomy (NCBI): domain Eukaryota; kingdom Metazoa; phylum Chordata; class Mammalia; order Tubulidentata; family Orycteropodidae; genus Orycteropus; species Orycteropus afer. The sequence goes on along the minus strand of NW_006921792.1, from coordinate 5,507,555 downwards.
GGTGGTTAAGGAATTTGGCTGCTAACAAGAAGTTGGGCAGTTTGAGCCCACCAGCCACTCTATGGAAGAAGGATGAGACAGTCAGCTTTCATAAAGACTTCCTTTCATAAGGATTTATGGCCTTGGAAATCCAATGGGGGTAGCCATGACTTCGAATCAACTCAATAGTAGTGAGTTTGGTTTTGGTTTGGTAGTGCCCTAGAAGGCACTATTTGTGTGTATCATTCCATCAAATATTAAAAATATTTAAATAGTAAAAATAATCAAATAGTAAAAAAGTAAAATGGCCAGTTGTGTTAATTAATGCACATATATGATATTTTATGATGTATGTATTATAGATATGCAGGCGTACTACTGAACTCTTTAAATGACTAGGGCAACAATGTACTAAATAAAACTGACCCTATTTATGACTCTGTGAAAGTTTAGGTTACCTTGTTCAGAGGTTTTGTAAAATGTCAGTTTAACTGTTTTCCCCAGAGATACCAGTGCTCTCCGAGGATGTCTTTCTTCTCCAAAGCAGCTGATACAGTGTATGAATTTGGATTCAATGTCATCCTTATTAAATAGGAAAATATTTCAGCTAGCTCTTTAATCTCTGACATTTTTCATTGAATCTGTTGCCCAAAGCAAGATATATACCACATTTACCATTAGATAAAATTACCTGAGTCTATAACCATCTATATATTTCCAGTCTTAGCAGATCATCCAAACAAACGAATTTCATATGAATTGAAATGGAAGTTTAACATTTGTGTTACAAGTCAAAAGACAATATTTAAAACTGATTTAAAATATATATATATATATATATATATATATATATATATATATATAACAGTATATTGTTTGCGATATTGTTAAAGATACAGTAAGGGCCAACAATATATGTTACAAGAAGTAACATAGTCTCACATTATGGCTCATGGACAGTAAGAAAATTCCATTTCAAACATTATCAGTTGTTAGATTTAGACACTTAGCCAAAGAGCTTGCTAAAAACACTTTTGGAAAGGCTAGACTTTCTTATGCATGAACACCTCATTGGAGAGAGTGAGGATACTAGTCATCCCTATAGACAAGCAAAGAGTGCTTTCAAGGAATCACTAGGAGGAATATGATAATATTTGAACCATATCTACTTCTAATAGGAGCTCTAGTGGTGTAGTGCGTAAGGCATTTGACTGCTTATCAGAAGGCTAGAGGTTCAAACCTATCAGTCATTCCTTGGAAGGAAGACTAGGCAATATACTTCCATAGATATACTGCGCCAGAAACCCAAGGAGGGGTCGCTATGAGATGGATCTGACTCGAAGACAGTGAGGTTTTTTTTTTTTTTTTTTTTTTTGTTGTTCCATTTCTAATAGTTTGGGAACTAAGGGATATGTCTCTTATAAATACTCTGAACCTCTTGACCAACATAACACTTGATTTTGCTGGAGCATAGGTGAATAGTGACCCTGGAAGATGGTGAATCATCTGTACTTCTACCATTTGGCCTGGTTTAAAAATAAGTGACTGGGTAAGCCCCTCTCCAGAGGATACAGTACCTCAGCAGTACAAGTCTGGCAGAATGGAACCTTTCTGACTGGGACTTAGGGAAATAAAGAAGATATATCCAAGCTGTAGTTCCCATTCCTGATAAATATGTCAAGAAAGATAAAGGACACTCAGGACTCTCAGAAGAACACACAGAGGTACTCCATGAGAGAGACATCATTTGGCCATCTGTTTCACAGAGGGAGCAAGAAAGATCATAGATGGTGACAGCTGATTGGCCAAAGAAGATGACACTGCCCAATAGATAAACAAACATCTCTTTTTATCTTTCTCTCCATCTAGTCTGTTGCAACATCAGTGAAGATTTCTTCCAAAGAGCTAAAATTAAGTTCACCTTCACTGGGAAAAGGAGAGAAGAACATTAAATTAAAAGAAGATAGTGAAGCTTCAAAATGAAGAGTACCGGATTTCAGTAAGAGTCAGAATGATACTATTTGAATAGCCAAAACTGAATGAAAAGTTATGGGATCTTGCTGAGTTTCATTAAGCAACCTGTTTACTCGGTGAGAAATAGGAGCCCACCATAGCATGATGAGAAGCAGTTATAAAAAATAAGTTTATAGCATCAATGAACTGAAATTCAAATATCCAATGGCATTCACTACATACTAGCATATTTATAAAAGACAATGTGGTATATTTGAATGAATACAAGATTTAGAATTCTAATTATAATTCTACCACTTTTCATGCATTATTAAATAGCTCACTTAATCTCCCAAAAGTTGTTTATCTATTTAAAGAAAAAAAGGGGGGGGGAGGACTACAATATGTGACTTTCCTGACTCACAGGATTACTTTAGAGATTAAAAATTATATAATGAACCAGAAAACACTTCATAAATTGCAACAATGCAATAGTACTAATATTTATGGAGAGGAGATTTGAAAGCTGTGCAATGTGTGTTTGATTCTATAGCACAGACGAGGGTTTCTTCATTGGTTGCATTTGTTGTTGCTTTTCTCCTTTGTTTTTAAGATTTAAAAATTTCAGAAATACAGAGTGTAAAATGCACTTTAGTAGGAAATGTACTTCACGAAGGAAATAAGATTTCTTTAATAATCTGGTAAAAAACAAAACACAAGAGAACACCTAATTATAAAAGCCAAGATTATCCCCTTTTTAATGTTCATATTTATTCATATATTTAACTCATATCAAAAAAAAAAAGAAGGAAAGAAAACAAACCATTGCTATCGAGTTGATTCTGCCTCATAGAGAACCCCACTGGGTTTCCAAGACAGTAAAACTTCATGGAAATAGATTGCTTCATTTTTCTTCCTTGGAAGAGCTGATGGGTTTGAACCACCAATCCTTTTGTTAGCAGCCAAATGCCTTAACCAGTACACTACTAGAGCTTCTACATATGCATTTACATAGTATAAATTATGGATCTTCAATACATGTGTGTATTAATATTTCTATTTTAAGAACTTTTGACTTACATGAAGAAAACATGGTATGGAATTATATGTGGTAATGGTGAATTTGGCTCTTTTCAATTGAACAGCCAAGATGTACCTACACACAAATGTATATATGTGTGTATGTGTATGTGTCCAGCCCAACCCTTTATTTTTATAATTAAACACATGCAATATCTTTTGCTACAGGTCACAGACACAGAAAGGTGAGGCAAGAATTATATTCTCACCCTATACTGCAGAGAGAGAGAGAGAAAGAGAGTTAGTGGAGCCATTGGACAGCTAAGGGAGACAAACTTTTCTGTCAGTTTGTCATACTGTAGTGGCTTGCATGTTGCTATGAGGCTCAAGGCTATACCACTGGTGTTTCAAAAGTCAGCAGGGTTACCCATGGCGGACAGATTTCAGCAGAGCTTTCAGAATAAGACAGACTTGGAAGAAGGAAGAGGCCATTCAATTCTCAAAGAATTGGCTAGTGAAAACGTTGTGAATACCAGTGAAACACTGTCTGATATATTACTGGAACACTTTATCAATAGCCCTGAAAACATTATCTGATACACTGCTGGGGATGAGTCCCTCAGGGTGGAAATCACTCAAGAAACAACTGGGGAAGAGCTGCCTCCTCAAAGTAAAGCCAACCTTAATGACATGGATAGAGTAAAGCTTTTGGGACCTCCATTTGCTGATGTGGCATGTCTCAAGATAAGAGGAAACAGCTGCAAATATCCATTAATAATTGGGATGTGGAGTGTACATATAAAGCAAGAATCTAAGAAAATAGGAAGTTGTCAAAAATGAAATGGAGCACATAAAGATTGATATCCTACTCATTAGTAAGCTGAAATGGACTGATCTTGGCCATTTTAAATAAGAAAACTATATGATCTAGTATGCTGGGAATGACAAATTGAAGAGGAATGGAGTGGCATTCATCATCACAAAGAATGTATCTATCCTGAAGTACAATGTTGTCAGTGATAGGATAATATCTATATGCCTATAAGACCAGTTAATGCTATTATTATTCAAATTTATGCACCAACCACCAAAATTAAAGATGAGGAAATTGAAGATTTTTACCAACTTCTACAGTCTGAAATTGACCGAACATGCAATCCAGATGTATTAATTATCACTGATGATTGGAATGCAAAAGTTGGAAACAAACAACATTGGTAGTTGGAAAATATGGCCTTGGTGATAGAAATAACAGTGGAGATCATATGATAGATGTTCTGGTTACCTAGTGCCACTCTGACAAGAATATATCACAAATGGGATGGTCATAACAAACAGGAGTTTACTCTTTTACAGATCAGGAGGTTTTAAGTTCAAGTTCAAAGTGCCATACTCTAGGGGCCAGATGAAAGCCCCTTGACCTTGGGCTTCAGCTTCTTGCTCCTGGCTCACTAAAGCTAAAGGCATCTATTCACTCAGGCAGCTATTGGCTGCTGAGGCTAACAAGCCCAAGGTTGATGAATAAAATGGCACAATCCCAATGTTACCAAACAACATGACAGGCTATTAATTCAAGTCCATTGAAAGTCCCAAGTCAGCAAAGCATGGCAGGCTGCTGAACAATGACATGGCTACATGCAGGGTTCAAGCATGCCATAAGCTAGAGACCATTCCCAAAACTGCTTCTTATATACAGGAAGCAGACCACACCCCTAAAGCAATACTCAGCTGCTCCAATACATTCCACCATGGAGTTAATTACCAATCGTACCAGGGGGAATAACTACCACCAGCTGCTCAGTCACTCAACCAGGCCTAGCCAACTTGACACAAAAACTTAATTACCGCAATAGAATTTTGCAAGACCAATGACTTCTGCATTGCAAATACCTTTTTCAACAACACAATTAGAAGATGTACACATGGGCTTAACCAGACAGAGTACACAGCAATCACATTGATTACATCTGTGGCAGGAGACATTGGAGAAGCTCAATATCTTCAGACAAAAGAAGGCCAGGAGCTGATTGTGGAACAGACCATCGACTGCTCTTATGCAAGTTCAAGTTGAAGCTGAAGACAATTAAAACAAGTCCACGAGAGCCATAATATGACCTTGATTATATTCCTCCTGAATTTAGAGACCATCAAAAAATAGATTTGATGCATTGAACACTAATGACCAAAAACCACAGGAATTGTGGGATGACATCAAGAACATCATCCATGAAGAAAGCAAAAGGTCATTAGAAACACAGCAGAGAAGAAAAAAAAAAAAAAAATGGAAGTCAGAAGAGACTCTGAAACTTGTCCTTGACTGGAGAATGTCTAAAGCAAATAGAAGAAATAATGACAAGAGAAAAGAGCTGAACAGAAGATTTCAAACAGCAGCTTGAGCTGACAAAGTCAATTATTATAATGAAATGTGCAAAGATCTGGAATTAGAAAGCCAAAACATAAAAATACACTCAGCATTTCTCAAGCTGAAAGAACTGAGGAAAAATTTAAGCCTCAAGTTGCAATACTGAAAGATTCTGTGGGCAATATATTGAATGATGCAGGAAACATAAAAAGAAGATGGAAAGAATACACAGAGTTGGTATACCAAAAAAGAATTGGTCAGTGTTCATCCATTTCAGGAGATGGCATATGATCAAGAACCAATGGTACTGAAGGAATAAATCAAAGCTGCAATGAAGGAATTGGCAAAAACAAGGCTCCAGAAATTGACGGAATACCCATTGAGATGTTTCAATAAATGGATGTCCCACTGGAGGAACTGACTAGGCTATGCCAAATCTCTTCCAAAGAGATTTGGAAGGCAGCCTACTGGCCAACTGACTGGAAGAGATCCATATTTGTACCCATTCCAAAGAAAGGCAATCCCACACAATATGGAAATTATAGAACAGTATGATTAATATCACACGCAAGTAAAATCTTACTGAAGATAATTCGAAAACAGTTGCAGCAGTATATTGACAAAGAACTTCCAAAGATGCAAGCTGGATTCAGAAGAGGACATGGAATGAGGGATAACATAGCTGATGTCAGATGGATCTTGGCTGAAAGCAAAGAATACCAGAAAGATCTTTACTTGTGTTTTATTGACTATGCAAAGGCATTCAATTGTGTGGATCATAACAAATTGTGGATAACATTGAGAGAAATGATAATTCCAGAACACTTAATTATACACATGTACAAAGACAAGGAGGCTGTTGTTCAAACAGAACAAGGGAATACTACATGGTTTAAAATCAGGAAGGGACAGTCAGGGTTTTATCCTTTCAACATACTTATTCAATCTGTATTCTGAGCAAATAATCCAAGAAGCTGGACTATATGAAGAACATGGCATTAGGATTAGAGGAAAGCTCATTAACAACCTGCAATATGCAGATGAAACTACTTTACTTGTTGAAAGTGAGGATGACTTGAAGCATTTACTGATGAAGATTGAAGACTACAGTCTGCAGTGTGGATTACACCTCACTATAAAGAAAACAAAAATCCTCACAACTGGACCAATAAGCAGCATCACGATAAAAGGAAAAAATATTGAAGTTGCCAAAGACTTCATATTAATTGGTTCTACAATCAGCACCAATGGAAGCATCAGTCAAGACATCAGAAGACATATTAGAGTGGGCAAATCTTCTGCAAAATATCTTTGAAGTACTGAAGAGCAAAGATGTCTCCTTGAAGACTAAGGTGCACCTAACCCAAGCCACGGTATTTTCAATTGACTCTTATGCATGTGAGAGCTGGACAATGAATAAGAAAGGGTGAAGAAAAGTTGGTGCTTTTGAGTTGTGGTGTTGGTGAAGAATATTGAGAGTACCATGGACTGCTAAAAGAACAGGAATGCTCCCTGGAGGTGAGAATGGCCAGACTTTCTCTCACCTACTTTGGTCATGTTGTCAGAAGGGACCACTCTCTGGAGAAGGATATCATGCTTTGTAAAATGGAGGGTCAATGGAAGAGGGGAAGGTCCTCAATGAGATGGATTGACACAGTGGCTGGAATGATGTGCTCAGGTATAGCAGGGATCGTGAAGCTGGCACAAGACTGGGGATTGTTTAGTTCTTTTGTATATAAGGTTGCTATGAGTCAGAGACAACTCAATGGCACCTAACAACAACAATGTGTGTGTGTGTGTGTGTGTGTGTGTGTTTATAAAGCCAAACTCACTGCCATTGAGTTGATTTCAACTTGTAACAACTCCTACTTGGCTTTCCGAGGCAGTATCACAGTATCGTTATGGAACTAGATTGCCCAATCTTCCTTCTGAGGACTGTCTGGTGGGTTTGAATCACCAGCCTTCTGGTTAGCAGTCAAATGCCTTAGTCACTACACCACCAGAGCTTATGTACATATATATATATA
>NW_006921792.1:5483783-5500005 GCF_000298275.1 Orycteropus afer afer | reverse complement strand
AACTTACTTATCATTATAATTAAGTTTGGTAAGAGACTGAAGCCTCAGATAAGCCACACCAAGGAAATGCTGTAATGAGCTTCCTTACCTTTAGAAAGTTGAAGTCTTCACCCTGAATTCTATCTTTCCTGGCAAACCAAGGAATAGGAAAAAAATTAGAAAAGCCAAGTTCATATTCATGAGGCTTTACAGATTAAAAACAATTTACCTTCAGACAACAGTCCTTATTCAATATCGTGATAGCTAACTTGCCCATGGATGTGAGCTGTGGAACTCTGGCATTGATTAGAACAATACCTCCTGGAATGCATCTAGTTTTACTATAGCCTGGAAGAGGTACACCCAGTATCCCATCTGTGGACACATTCAGGGACTCATTGTCAGCAAGAGATTCTAGTGACTATTGAGCGGTTAGCCAAATCCCAGGCAGTGGGGGCAAAAAATTATATAGAAATATGCTGGAAAGCAACAAAAATTGCTTTATGGAATTAGTGATGTTTTGAGGTAGAATGAATCCTAGCCATAATCCAGTCTAATTCTTTCATTTTATGATTGAACACATGCAATCCCAGATGGAACACATCTGTTGCTCCAGTCATAGAAACATAAGAGAAAGCTGAGGCTAGAATTAGCTTTTCTCATGATCAGTCCAATGCTCTGTCATCAACAATATGGTATCAATAACCACCATGTAGAAATCCATATGTACACAAATATCTCAGGAAGTATTCGGCATCTGCTAGTGGTAGTTGTGGTGTCTTCATTCATGTGTTTTTGTCCCATAAAATATTGTAAAGGGACCAGGTGTTTTATTCATATGAATGATTGAGCAATATTTTGCAATAGAATCTTACCATCTCAGACCACCCAACCAATCTGAACTGCAGCAAAGTGGAGAACTAGAGCTGCCTTTGGATAAGTGACTGACTGCTGAAATAATATTATGTGAAATGATTACCTGAATGCAGCGATGATCAGCGTTTTGGCCACCAATTCAACATGCTGGAATGCATTCACATTATAGTTGTCACATCAGAATGAAGGAAACTAGAAGTCATTCCAAAGGTGATTGATAGACTATTTTATTTTTGGAATGTCCGGAATCTAAAGAGCCTAATACGCTATTGAATAAAATATATTTCTTTACATCTCCTCTCTTATTTTGTCCATAGGTCAAGAATAAGCAGGACCCAGGTATTTTGCCTTTGTAGTCCTCTTACTCCATTAAAAAAATAAATTAATTAAATTATATTTTAAAAGTACACTTACATTTTTATTGTTGTTGTTGTTGTTGTTGTTATGTGCCGTCGAGTCGGCCCCGACTCATAGCGACCCCTCCTTGGGTTTCTGAGGCATTATCACTACGGAAGTAGGATTGCCCAACCTTCCTTCCGAGGAGTATAGCTGTTGATAAACCTGTTTTACTTATCATGAGCCTATGAACAACTGAACAAAACACTGTCTGCTCTTGTATTATCATCATAATCTTTGCCATGCTTGAGCACATTGTTGCAGCCACTGTGTCAATTCTTCTCATTGAGGATATTCCCTTTTTCTCTGAACTTTTACTTTACCAAGCATGATATTCTTCTCCAGGGACTGGTTGGGTCTCTTCTGACAACAGGACCAAAGTACTAGAGACAAAGTTTGACGATTCTACCCTGTAAGGAGCATTCTGGCTGTATTTCATCCAAGATAGATTTGTTCATTCCTCTTGCAGTCCATGGTACATTTAATATTCTTTGCCAACACCATGATTCAAATGTGTCAATTCTTCAGTTGTCTTCCTTACTCATTGTCAAGTTCTCCCATGCATATAAGGCTACTGAAAATACCATGGCTTGGGTCAGACACATCTTAATCTTCAAAGTGATAACTTCACTCTTTAACACTTTCAAGAGGTCTTTTGCAGCAGATTTGCCCAACGTAATGTGTCATTTCTTTCATTGGCTGCTTCTTCCATGTGAGTTGATTGTGGATCCAAGTAAAATGAAATTCTTAACAACTTCGATTTTTGCTCCATTGATCGTGATGTTGCTTATTGATCCAGTTGTGAGGATTTTCATTTTCTCTATGTTGAGGTGTAATCCATACTGAAGACTGTAGTTTTTGTTTTCATTTTTAAGTGCTCCAAGTCATATTCACTTATATCAAGCATATATCATCTGTGTTGTATCATCTGTGTATTACTGTTTGTTAATGAGTCTTTTCCAATCCTGATACTGTGTTCTTTTTCTTATGGTCCTCTTTTTCAGATTATTGCTCAGCATTCAGACTGAATAAGTATGGTGAAAGGATACAGCCCTGACAAACATCTTTCCCAATTTTTGTGGTGGTTATGTTTTTGTGTCAACTTGGCTGGGCCTGGTTGAGTGGCTGGGCAGGTGGTAGTAGTTATTCCCCATGATGAGACTGGCAATCAACTCCATGGTGGGATCTACCATAAGCAGCTGAGTAGCTGCCTTTGGATATGAGGTCTGCTTCCCGTATATAAGCAGCAGCTTTGAAAATAGTCTCTATCCTATGGCACGCTTGGAGCCTGCATGTAGCCATGTTGTTGCTCAGCAGCCTGCTATGCTCTGCCGGCCTTGGGACTTACAATGGACTTAAGTTAATGGCCTGCTGGGTGGTTTAGTAACATTGGGACTGTGCCTTTTTACTTGTCAACCTTGGAGCTTCTCAGCATCAGCAGCCAGCAGCTGTCTGAGTGAAGAAATGCCTCTAGCTCCAGTGGGCCGGGAGCAGGAGGCAAAGCTAGACCCCAAGGTTAAGGGGCTTTCACCCAACCCCTAGAGCCTGGCACTTTGAACTTGGACTGAAAGCCTCCAAACTGTAAGAATAAACTCCTGTTTGTTAAGGCCATCCCATTTGTGGTATATTTCTTGTCAGAGTGGCAGTAGGTAACCAGAACAATTTTAAACCCCAGTATCCCTGTTTTCTGTTCAAACAATTGCCTATTGATCTTTACACAGGTTCCTCAGGAGAAGAATTAAGTATTATGGAATCCCATTCTTCACAATATTATCCATAGTTGTTAGGATCCACACAGTCAAATGCTTTTGTGTAGTCAATAAAACACAGGTAAACATCTTTCTAGTATCCTTTGCTATCAGCCCAGATCCATCTGACATCAGCAAAGATATCCCTGTCCTACATCCCTTTCTGAATCAGCTTGGATTTCTAGCAGTTCCCTGTGAATATACTGCTATAACCATTTTTTAGTTACCTTCAGCAAAATTTTACCTGTGTGTGATATGAATAATATTGTTTGATAATTTGCACATTCTTTTACATTACCTTACTTTGGAATAGGCACAAATATGTATCTCTTCCACTTGGTTGGCCAGGTAGCTGTCTTCCAAATTTCTTGGCATACATGAGTGAGTGTTTTCAGTATTGCATCCATTTGTCAAAACATCATCATGGGTATTCTGTCATTTCCTGGAGCCTTGTTTTTCACCAATTCCTTCAGTGCAGTTTAGACTTCTTCCTTCAGTGCTATTGGTTCTTTTCCATATACTATATCTTAAAATGTTTGAATGTCAACAAATCCTTTTTGTTACACTGACCCTGTGCATTCTTTCCATCTTCTTTTGAAGCTTCCAGCATCATTCAATATTTTCCCATGTTGTTGTTGTTACTGTTTGGTGCCTTTGAGTTGGCTCCAACTCATAGTGACCCTATGTACAATAGAATGAAGCACTGTCTTGTCCTGTGCCAACCTCACAATCTTTGCTATTACTGAGCCCATCATTGGAACTACTGTGTCAATCCATCTTTTTGAGGGCCTTCCCCTTTTTGGTTGACCTTCCACTTTACCAAATATAATGTCCATAGAATCGTTCAATATTGCAACTCGAGGCTTGAGCTTTTTCTTCAGTTCTTTCAACTTGAGAAATGCTCAGCATGTTCTTCTCTTTCAGTTATCTAACTCCAGGTCTTTTCATGTTTCATTGTAACACTTTACTTTTTCTTTTGGAACTACCCTTCGAAATCTTCTGTTAAGTGCTTTTATTTTATCATTTTTTTTCCATTCCCTTTATCTATTTCTGCCTTCAAAAGCAAGTTTCAGACTCTCTTCTGACATGTATTTTGGTCTTTTCTTTCTTTCCTGTCCTTTTAATGACCTTTTGCTTTCTTCGTTTATGATGACTTGATGTCATCCCACAACTAACCTGTTCTTTGGTGTTTGGTGTTCATTACATGAAATCTATTTGACATCAACCTACAGATGAATATATTAATATCACACATAATATTACATTTTCTTTTACCTAAATTTTTCTCTGATTAATAAATAAATAAATACCTTTATAGTTTGCCAATACCATTGGGAGCCCTATGCACTGTGTCCCCTGTGCTTGATGGATAAGTCAGCATTGAGAGAAGACAAATGTATTTCTTTAGGTGTTACTGAAATGTCTTAGATTTTACAAACTGGCAAAAGCAAGAAATGTCACACTTGTTTAGAAATCTTCAATCAGTAGAATGATTTTAGTTGCTTTTAAAAGAAATTTTTATACAACATGTGATTCTTAATCACTCCACTATGTTCAGATATTGTAAATGATGAAAGACAACCAGGGATGGGTTTTATAGATATATAATCCTCGAAAGTCTAGTAGTGTAATGTCTAAGGCATTTGACTGCTAACCTGAAGGCTGGTGGCTCAAACCCACCAGCCATTCCTCAGAAGGAAGGTTTGGCAATCTATTTCTGTGGTGATACCACCTCAAAAACCCAAGGAGGGGTTGCTATGAGTTGGACCTGACTCAACAGCAGTGAGTTCAGTTTCTTGCTTTGGTACTCATGGAAGCAAGTAAGGGAAAAAAAAAATATTAGTTCTACATGTGAGGATTTAGAGAAAGAATTAAACGAATTTGCATCAGTTGGCCTGCCATCAACCATATACTTCTACAATTTTTCTGGTCAAGATTAGCAGAACCAGAAAATAACATGTCCAAAGAATTTTAAAAAGGAGAAGTAAATAAGACAAAGAATAGTGATTTGATTTCTTTGGAGTTTATAATTTTAGATGTTTGATATTTGTCTTTGAGAAGCCTGTTATGTTCTTTTATAAGATTTTTTCAGGTTTTTTTTTTTTTTTTTTTTTTCCAATAGCTACAACAACAAAATTTATAAACCTTACCTCTAAAAAACAAATGTAAAAAATCATGTGTAGAATATTTCCAGATACTAACTGGTATTCATGTGAAGTATAGATAAATATCCCCAAGCTTCATTTTGTCTTTAGATTTATATATTTACATAACTGAAAGAGAAAATGATTATAAATATCTGTTTTACTTTTCTTTTTACTACTTTCTATATTAAAATTCTTTTATAGTCCATGATAGCATTTTCAATTGTTCAGGATGATATGTAGTTCCATAAAATCATTTCTGGAGGTGTTTGGCTTCCACTATTGTAGTAGCAGCTTCAAAATTTACCAGTTATTTGTATCATAAAAAATTTATCTGGAATCAGGTGCAGTAATAAGTTGACTTCTGACTGAATTACACATGGTGTTTCATCCAGAACCCAATCATATTCAATTATTATTCCAAAAAAAATGCTTTTCAATTTTTCAGATAAAGTCCATAAGTCCAGAAGATATGTAATATAAATTCACATATTTCTTTGACCTTATTTTATTTGTTCTAAGATTCTATCTGAATGAGGCCAAAGGGATAACCTCCCTTGTCAACAATATATTAAGGAAAAAGAAATCAATGAAAAGATAAATTTGGCATATGGAGTTATAGAATATAATAGGTAAATATGGCATACCTCACTGAAGAGACTCTAGTTCATATCTCCACTAGAAACCAAAGCAAACCCATTGCCACGGAGTTGATTCTAACTCATAGAGAATCTGGGGAACTGCTGCATGAGATTTTCTTAGCTCTATTACTGGGTGGGTCCAACCGCCAACCTTTAGATGAGTAGTTGATAGCAAACCATTTGTGCCACCTTAGAGACCATATCCCAGCCAGAGATATCAAGAACTTCTGTTTTTCTTTGATTCTTTATATTTTTGCTTGATATTGCTAATATGCAGATAGTAGATAGTATTAAGAAAGTGTAATTTATATCCATTTTTGCAAGAGTATAATAATTCTGTGAGACTTGTGGCATGAAATAACCCTTCACCTTGATAACATGTATCACACCATTGGGATATTGTATAGTTTTGACATTTAAGTTATGACCCATATGTATAAAGTAGGGTCAGAAGAAGAAAACAGAAATGATGAATATGTGAAATTAATACTAAAAGAAAATATTATTTCTGCCACCATGGCAAGTTAAATTCATAAGGATGATGCTCTTGTAGGAAGTTGGAATATGAGGACTCGTTTTTCTGACATCAAAGTTTCTTTTCCCCACTTGCTTTCAGGGTATTTTCCTTCTGAAACAGTAAAAAATAAACAAAAACTTTTATTTTCATCAGCAGATAGTCTGTTATATCCACAAAGTTGTTGCATGTGCATGTTTTTGTTTGTTTTAGTTTTCCTGTTTGTGTTTATAAAAATAATCTTGAGAACTCATACCCAGAATCTGAAATTCTTGTAAACTTCAGGGGGAAAAAAAGTTTATAATAATCTGATTGCAGCAGCAAAATGTCTGTTGGATACTGTTTCCCATGGCTTCATTTCTCTCAGAAAATTGCTACAATCATTTCTTAGTTGCTGTTCTCTGAGTTTGGAAGAGAAAAATTTAAAGACCTGTTATCAATAACTATCCATAAATTGAAGCATCTCTTGAATAATATCTTCAGAGTAATGCTAGATTTGAATAGTTGACATGATTCGGAAAAATAAAAAGTGTGTTTGGAAGTCTGGGAAGAGTGCAAAACTTTATATTTCTATTTGAGTTGTAATGTCTGTTTCTGATTAGAATTGATATTGATCTTTTTTTTTTTTTTTTTTTCTCAAATTTCCATACCAACCAGTTACAACTCTGTTGGTTAACCACAGATATTACAGAAATGTTAAAGACCATACGGTTCCAGTTACATATCAAGTTTAGACATTTTCCCTATTACATTCTCAGCAGTTAGTCTCTATTTAAATAGTCAACGTGACAATGAACACAATTCAATCTAATGATTAAATATTAACACCACGGTGATAACAGCTAAACAGGAATTTTATCACTCACCTTCCTACAATTCCCATCATTGTAGAATACTTAAAATATTAAATTTAAGGCCCTCTACTGATTAAAAAAAAAAGAAGGCACTCTGGTGGAGCAGTGATTACAGCATTCAGCTGCTAACCTAAAGGTGGGCTGCTTAAACTCAGCAGGAGAAAGATGAGGCAGTCTGTTTCTTTAAATATGTATAGCCTTGGGACCCCTGTGAGGGAGTTCTACTCTGTCCTATAGAGTTGCAATGAGTCACATTTACTCCATGGTAGTGGGTTTGGTTTGGTTTTAATGATAGAAAAAGGAGCCCTGGTGGCTCAGTGGTTAAAGTGTTGGGTGTTAACTGAAAGGTCAGTGGTTGGAATCCACCAGCCACCCCACAGGATAAAGATGCAATAGTCTGCTCCTGTAAAGATCTACAGCCTAAAAAACCCTATTGGGTAGCTTTATTCTATACCATAAGGCTGTTATGAGCCAAAATAAATGCAATTGCAGTGACTTTTCATTTTGGAATGACAGAAAATGAGACAGGGAAAAAAAATTAAAACTTTATTACCCTCTCTCTCTGGAAAAACAGGTAACAAATATTTAGAAAAGAGGTATGGAAAGACATAAACTTTCCTAAAAATACTAGGTGAGGATGGACATCAATAGAACCTAAACTTTGAACAAATCTCAACAAAGTAATGTGAACTGGATATATTTCAAATGTCTTACATAGAAAGCCTAAATTATAGAAGATTAGTGGGAGAGTTTATCAGTATTTAACATTGGAAGAATAGGGTTATTAGACCCTAGAGAAGAAGATAATTTAAAAATAAATAATAAAGAGGATATAGATCAAGCATGCAGAAATTATTTTCATCTGACTAAGGTGACCAATTAACTTGAATGAAATTTAATATCACCATGGAGTTTTATATTGTAGCTGATGTATGTGTATGTATGTGTGTGTGCATGTGTGTGATACATATCTATCTTTATACTTAAAGAAAACTAGTGAAAACATATATTTCATTTCCCATTGAAAATATTTCATTGATTTAACTTAATCTATTTGTTGTATTTTATAATTTATGAGGTAAAGATTCAATTCAGGGTCTTTTTGATCTGGAAAGATCCCAGGTAATATGTCTGACAAAATTTTGGTGAATTTAGTGCATAGATCACTTTAGCAGCTTCCCATATAAAATGCCAACAAGTCACATCAGACTCCTTGAATTCTTATAGGAGTTTTAAAAGTCATTAACTTCACGGTAGCTCTCCCAGGCTGGCCAATTCCAATTTTTAGAAAGAGTACAAACCAAGTACATATTTCACTAGAGATCAAGGAGCAGACAAAATATAACTTCTTAAGGATGATGCCTATTATGGAAATACAGGGCATTTGCCCAGTACAAAATAGGAACACTGGTGGAGCAGTGGTTTAATGTTTGTCTGCTAAATAAAAGGTCAACAGTTTGTATCTGTCAGCTATTCTGTTGGAGAAAGCTGTGGCAGTCTGCTTCTGCAAAAATTTACAGCCTTGGAATCCCTATGGGACAGTCTACTCTGTCCTTTAAGGTCACTGTGAATCAAATTAACTCAATGGAAATGGGTTCCTGAAGCAAAAATATGATTAACTTGTTTCTATCATTATTTTGAAGTAGTTACAAGTTACCAAAACACATTTAAAATATGCAACACTATAAAGGAGGTACAGACAATAAAGATAAATACTATTACATACACAATTCTGCACTATCAGTATTAGCAAATATTAATCTATGGGTGGATAAATAGGCAGACAGGCAAGAAGATCAAGTATAGGTAGGTGAATGGGAATATACTCACAGTCATACATAGGTTGGGCAGGTAATATTCTTACATGCTTATTGTATGTGCTATAAAAATGTCTGTATGCAGTAAGGACAAAGTTAGGATAACTTCTTAGGCACAACTAAGCAGAGGACAAAGTTAGGATAACTTCTTAGTCACAACCAAGCACCTTGAAGGAGTAAGTCACTGGGCCTGTGGCCTCAGGACTATGGTTGCAGGGATATCAGGCTCAAATGGCACCACATAGTAGACAAAAATATTATTCTACATTCTACTTTGGTGAATAGCGACTGGGGTCTTAACAGCTTGAGAGCAGCCCATTTAAGATGCAGTTATTCATCTCTCATTGTCCAGAGCAAAGAAGAGCAGAGAAAATCAAAGATACATGGAAACAATTAGTCCAAAGTACTAATAGACCATGAGAATTTTAGCCTATAGACTCTGAGAACAGAGGAATTAGATGGTGCCCAGATTCCAATATCAACCACACTGAAAAGCATGGAAATTGGAGATCAAGGACAGAGTGGGAGAAAAATGTGGAATAAAATTAAAAAAAAAAAAAACCCAGATTGCTGGTCAGATGGAGACTGGTAAAACCCCCAAGACTAGGGCCTCTAATTAGCCTTTGGCCCTGGATTGGACTCACTCCTGCAGTTAACTTTCAGTTAAACAATAGATAGGTGTATGACCTACAGAACTGCATCATAGAGATGTGCTCCTTAGAACAATCAATCATGGGAGATCAGAAGGGTAGCGTTTGCACTTGGAGAAAGTTAGACAGACAGGAATGCATAGGCACAAAGCACACAGCCTAAGAGTAACCATAGAGAGGAAGTAGGAAGAGGGTTGTTATACTGTGGAGATTGTAATCAATGTCACAAACAAAATGTGTAGGAACTATTGAATGTAAAATGAATCTGCTTTGTAAAATTTCACCCAAATCACAATAAAAAGTTAAAAAAAAATACACAAGATTATTTAAGGGTCTTTAACAATAAATATATTGCTTATAGAATAGAAAGATCTAGAAACCAAAGATGTTTAGAATACACATTACAAAAGAAAAGTCAATGTAAAAAGTTGTATTTACAGCTTAGAAAGTATACTTAAGATAGTTACATAACCAGAAAATAAATTACAGAAAAAGGAATCATGAAAAATTAGGGTCTACTATGAATTCACATTGACTTCAACTAAATTTGTATGTTATGAGAGGTTTCCCACCTGGGATATCAGGTTATTATATCCTTTACTATTATATTCATTGGACTATAGATTTGAAAAATGGTGGTCCAGTTTTCACTTGAACACTTCTAGTGCTGTGGACACTGTATGGTTTAAAATCAAGAAGGGAGTGCGTCAGGGTTGTATCCTTTCACCACACTTATTCAATCTATATGCTGAGTAAATAATTCAAATAGCTGGACTATATGAAGAAGAGCGTGGCATCAGGATTGAAGGAAGAATCATCAACAACCTGCGATACGCTGATGACACAGCTTCGATTGCTGAAAGTGAGGATGACTTGAAGCACTTACTGATGAAGATTGAAGAGTACAGTGTGCAGTATGGATTACATCTCAATATAAAGAAAACAAAAATTTTCACAACTGGTCCTATAAGCAGCATCATGATAAATGGAGAAAAGATTGAAGTTGTCAAAAACTTCACATTGCTTGGTTCTACAATCAATGCCAATGGAAGCAGCAGTCAGGACATCATTTGATGTATGTTGTTGTTGTTGTTGTGTGACACAACTCATAGTGACCCCTCCTTAGGTTTCTGAAGTGGTATCACTACAGAAGTAGATTGCCCAACCTTCCTTCTGAGGAGAAGCTGGTGATATAGTACAGGGAAATCGGCTGTAAAGGACTTCTTTCAAGTACTGAAGAGCAAAGATGTCTCCTTGAGGACTAAAGTGCACCTGACACAAGCCATAGTATTTTCAATCGCATCATATGCATGTGAGAACTGGACAATAAATAAGGAAAACCAAAGAAAAGTTGATGCTTTTGAGTTGTGGTGCTGGCAAAGAATGATGAAAGTACCATGGACTGCTAAAAGATCTAACAGGTCTGTCCTGGAGGAAGTGCAGCCGAAATGCTCCTTGGAAGCAAGAATGGCCAGACGTCCTCTCACCTATTTTGGTTATGTTGTCAGAAAGGACCATTCTCTGGAGAAGGATGTCATGCTTGGTAAGGTAGAGGGTTGGGGAAAAAGGAGAAGGCCCTCAATGAGATGGATTGACACAGTGGCTGCAGCAATGGGCTCAAGTATAGCAAGGATCATGGAACTGGCACGGGATCAGGCAGTGTTTTGTTCTGCTGTGCATTGAGTTGCTGTGAGTCAGAGACAACTCAAGGATACCTAACAACAACAACAACAAGCTCTGGGGAAATGCTATTTAACAAGGTAACTATCACTGGATAGTTACAATTTTATAATATCCTCCTCTAGATTAACACAGGAGCTCTGGTAGCATAGTGCCTAAGGCACTTGACGGCTAACCAGAAGGCTGGTGGTTCAAACCCACCAGCCTCTCCTCAGAAGGAAGGTGGGGCAATCTACTTTGGTAGTGATACCACCTCGGAAACGCAAGGAGGAGTTGCTATGAGTCGGCAGACTTGTCAGCACATAACAACAGCAACAACAACTAGATTAACAACTAAACTAGTTATTAAAGATGTCTTCTAGCAAGTATAGAAACATTTCACCATCTGGTATTGGACATATTGTTATTATGCTGCCCAAAACAGAGTATACTTATTAGAGAATAGTGCCCAACCCAGGAACCAAAGAAGTGAATTTCTATTTTGTCTCTTCCATTTACATTAAGGAAGTTCTGGTGACGTAATGCCTAAGGCATTTGGCTGCTAACCAGAAGCCTGGTGGTTCAAACCCACCAGCCACTCCTTGGAAGGAAGATTGGGAAATCTACTTCCATAGAAATACCTCCTCAGAAACCCAAGGAGGAGTCATTATATGTCAAATCAACTCAACGGCAGTGAGGTTTTTGGATTCCCATTATACTTGAACTTTGGAAACACCATACCATTCCAAGGATGCTAAAAAATTATTAAATTTACGATAAGGCATTATATAAATGCTCTCTGATACCCAGGAATAAATCATGCCTGCCAAATTATTGCAAAGTGATGATAGTGAGGTTATAATTCCTCTTTAGCTTCTGAAAGAAAGAATTTAAAATAGTGTCAGCGAGTGGATAGCAGTGTTCTTTTCAAGTACTGTAGCAGTTATAACCAAAATTTTGAAGCTCTGCTTTCTGAATTCATTGTCTAGAGGTCTAGCATAAACTGAGCTCCTGAATGACAGTCTTCACTGATTGCTGCTTTACACACCGATTTCACTAGCTTTGCATGCTCACATTTTTACCTGCTTCTTTTTGCTATTCCACCTCACAACAAGTAGTAATCCTAGCTCATTTACAAGTGATTTTTAACCTTATTAAAATTTCACAAAATTACAGGCAAGTTTGTTAAACTATGAAGACAACTTAGTTTGAGGGGGTGTCACATTTTCTGATCAGACAAAATACCTCTGCAAATTTTCTTTTTACTAAACAAAGACTTACCAACAAAATGCATTAAATAAATTTAATGCCTGTTCAAGGTGCTTTATCTAATACCTAGGCTGTTAAACAACATTCAAAGGCCATAAAGAAATATGAAAATACTGGAAGTCAGCAGAGAATTAAAACAAAGCATTCCTACTCCACAAATTGCATATTATTCACAATGTATATAAAGTCATTTTTTCTAAATTGCAAATATGGTTATATAAATCCCCTGGAATGTCTTTTCAGAATAACTGTCAAGAGTCATGTGTATGGCTGTTTTACCTTTGGAGATGAAAAAGGAGAACAGACGAAAGTTTGTACATGAAGAATTTTGTGAAAATTCTTTTCACTTGGCTAAAAACAAAACAAAAATAAAAGTCGTATTATGTTGTTGTTGTTGTTGTTTTTATGTGCCGTCGAGTCGGCCCCGACTCATAGCGACCCCTCCTTGGGTTTCCGAGGCAGTATCACTACGGAAGTAGGATTGCCCAACCTTCCTTCCGAGGAGTGGCTGGTGGGTTTGAACCGCCAGCCGTATGGTTAGCAGGCAAGTGTCTTAGCCACTATGCTACCAGAGGTCCTATAGATATTTATATTTTTCTACTCTCAGTTCTAGCCTTGAACCCAGGGCTGGGAGACATTGGGGAATAGCCAAATTGTATCAATATGTAAAACTGCTAGTTCAGTTTCATTTAAATACTTGAAGTTAAGTGTACACATTTCAGCAGATTCATTAGGTAGAATGGAGAAAATTTAAACATACTAGCCTTCAATTCTTCTAGCTATCTTAGAAGTCATTTGAAATTAATGCCTATAGTAAATTGAATTATGCCCTGCTCCAAAAATGTTCACATCTAAATGTGTGGAATCTGTAACTATATGACATTAACTGGCAAAAGGAATTTTGTAGATATGAATAAGTTAAAGATTTTGAGATGAGGAGATTATCTTTGTCCTTGTAAAAGAAAGAAGGATGGAAGCAGGTCAGAGAGAAAGAGACTTGAAGGTGCTACAACACTGGCTTTGAAAGTGCAGGAAATTCTAAGTGCCGAGGAATGCAGACACCTCTAGTAGCTAGAAAAAGAAAGTGAATTGTTCCTGGAGCCTCAAAAGATCACCACCAGTTAATAACTTGATTGTAGCCCACTGAAATCCTTTCCAATTTCAGACCTCCAGAACAATAAAATGACAAATCTGAACTATTTTAATCCATTAAGATTGTGGTGATTTGTTAGAATATCAATAGAAAACTAACATAAAGCTATAACATTTTTGATATAAATTCCAAACTTTATATCAAGGACGGCAAGGTCCTACAGGCACCAATTCTACTCATTTCTTCACTGTGACCTCCCAATACCCTCTATTGTTATGGTGACTTCATGTGCATTTACTCTTTTGAAACATTAAACTATTTGTACATCATATGTTGCTGTTTCTATGAAATCAAACATTATATTTGCAATTGTAGCTTCACATCTACTGTAATAATGCAGAAAGATCTCTGTACCCTTTACCCAATTTCCTCAAGTTGTAACATCTTTCAGAACTGTAGCATAGTATCTATAACTATAATATTTATATTATTACAGTGAGGATAGAGAACACTTCAGTTCCACAAAGATCCTTCAGGTTGCCCTTTTATAGTCACACCAACTACTCTCCCCCCTATAAACCCTCCATAACTCCTTGCAACCATTAATCTGTTCAACCATTTATAAAATTTTGTCACATCATAAATGATACGTAAAGGAAACCATTTAGGATTGGCTTTTTTTTTTTTTCATTTAGCATAATTGTCTGGAGGGTTTTGTATGCATTGATAGTTCATTCCTTTTCATCACTGAGTAGTATTTCATGGTTAAAAAAAAGACAGAGAGTTCCAGTAAGATGGCAGAATAGGCAGAAAGACTGCACAGACCCTCTTCAACAAGGAAAAGAAGAACCAATTAACACAGATACAGAAGAAAATCCTGGACCCCTGAGCCTTGAAGGGAGAATATAGAAGTGGACTAAAGTCCAACTAGTGGAAGAATTTCCATGAAAACACCAAACAAGGAGACAAATGGAGCTGTGGTCTGGTGGTGATGCTGACAGCACAGACAGCTTGGATACTACCAAGTGGTGGTAGGACCTACCCTGCTAGCCAGGGACTGCACAGAGGATTGCGCCGGCGGCTGGGGAATAAAAAGGGAAGCAGTGAAAAGGAAGGCAGGCCGAGCTGTGGACTTTTCACTGTCTGGAGGGTGCAACCATTTTCGATATTTACAAGTGGCTTGACCATTTTGGTTATTTAAAGTGACAGCATTCTCCCAGATTCCAGGGACTTAAGAACAAGCTCCACTTGGCAGGAACTCCAAGAGCATTCCAGACCCAGATGTCTGGAAAGGTATTTTCCTTGAATCCAATGAGAATGAAAAAAAACATACCAAAATCTTTGGGACACAGCAAAAGCAGTGATCAGAGGCCAGTTTATATAAATGCTCATATCAAAAAAAAAAAAAAAAAAAGAAAAAGAAAGAGCCAAAACCAACACTTTAAACCAACATCTCCAATAATTAGAAAAAGAACAGCAAGAAAAGCTTACAGTCACCAGAAGAAAGGAAATAATAAAGATACAAGCAGAAATCAATGAAACAGAAAACAGAAGGGCTATAGAAAAAATCAACAAGACTAGAAGTTGGCTTTTTGAAAAGATCAATAAAATTGACAAACCACTGGCAAATTTAACAAAGGAAAAGAGGGTGAGAATACAAATAACATGAATAAGAAATGAAATGTGTGACATCACAACAGAATCAACTGAAATAAAAAGGATAATATCAGGATACTATGAAGAACTGTACACCAAAAAATCTGAAAATCTGGAAGAAATGGACAGCTTTCTAGAAACACACCAGTTACCTAACCTAACACAGACTGATGTGGAAAAGTTGAACAGATCCATAACAAAAGAAGAAATTGAGCAGGTCATAAAAACATTACCAACAAAAAAAAAGTCCTGGCCCAGATGGTTTCACCAGAGAATTCTACCAAACATTCAGAGAAGAACTGATACTAATACTACTCAAAGTATTCCAAAACATAGAAAAGGATGGAATCAATCCTCCCTAACTCATTTTAGGAAGCAAGCATAACCTTGATACCAAAACTAGGCAAAGACATCACTCAAAAGGAAAACTACAGACCAATATCCCTCATGAATATAGATGTAAAAATATCCAACAAAATCCTAGCCAATAGACTGTAACAACATATCAAGAAAATCATTCATTATGATCAAGTGGGGTTCATATCAAGTATGCAAGGATGGTTCAACATTAGAAAAACAATCAACATCATCCACTAAGTAAATAAAACAAAGGAGAAGAACCACATGATCATATCGATTGATACAGAAAAGGCATTTGATAAAATCCAACACCATTCCTGATCAAAACTCTCAGCAAAATAGGAATAGAAAGGACATTCCTCAGCATAGTAAAGGGCATCTATGCAAAACCAACAGTCAACATTATACTCAATGGAGAGAGACTGAAACCATTCCTCTTGCTAACAGGTGTCAGGCAAGGATACCCTCTACCACCACTTCTATTCAACATTGTACTGGAAGTCTTAGCCAGGGCCATAAGGCAAGAAAGGGAAATCAAAGGCATCCAAATTGGTAAGGAAGAAGTC
>NW_006921792.1:5478056-5483378 GCF_000298275.1 Orycteropus afer afer | reverse complement strand
GAAGAAAAAGAACAAAGTAGGAGGCCTCACACTGCTGGATCTCAATACCTACTATACAGCCACAGTAGTCAAAACTGCCTGGTATTGGTATAATGACAGACACATAGACCAATGGAATAGAATTGAGAACCCAGAAATAGGTCCATAGACCTATGGTCAGCTTATCTTTGACAAAGGGGAAGAGAATTTTTGTTTAATAAATGGTGCTGGCCAAACTGGATAGCCATTTGCAGAGAAATGAAACAAGATCTGTACCTCACACCATACACAAAAACTAACTCCTCATGGATCAAAGACTTAAATGTGAAACATAAAACTATAGAGTTCCTCAAGGAGAAACTAGGAGTAAAACTAGGGGCTCTAATATATAGCATCACAGGAGCTCTGGTAGCATAGTGCCTAAGGCACTTGACTGCTAACCAGAATGCTAGCGATTCAAACCCATCAGTCACTCCTCGGAAGGAAGGTTGGGCAATCAACTTCCCTTGTGATACTGCCTTGGAAACCCATAGAGAGGTTGCTATGAGTCAGATCTGACTTGACTGTACATAACAACAATATATGGCATAAATAGACTATCAAGCATAACTCAAAATCACAAACAGCAGAAGAGAAGCTAGATGAATGGGACCTTCTCAAAATTAAAATTTTATGTGTTTCCAAAGGTTTCTCCAAGACTCAAAAGAGAACCTACTGATTGGGAAAAAATATTTGGCAATGACACATCTGACAAGGGATTTATCTCTAAAATTTATGGAAAACAACAACATCTCAATAACAAAAAGACAAAATAACCCAATTAAAAAATGGGCAGAAGACATGAACAGACACTTCACCAAGGAGGATATTCAGGAGGCCAACAAACATGAAGAAATGATCATGATCATTAGCCATTAGAGAGATGCAAATCAAAACAACAATGAGATACCATCTTGCTCCAACACTGGTAGCAAAGTTCAACAAGACAGAAAATAACAAACACTGGCAAGGATGTGGAGAGATTGGGACTCTCATACACTGCTGGTGGGTCTGTAAAATAGTGCAACCACTGTGGAAAACAGTATGGTGATCCCTTAAAAAGTTGGAAATAGAAATACCATTTGACCCAGCCATTCCATTAATAGGTATATATTCTAAAGAAGTGAGAGCCATGACAAGAACAGACATATATGCACACACATGTTCATCTCAGCACTATTTACAATAGTCAAAATATGGAAACAAACTAGGTGTCCATCAACTGAGGAATGGATAACCAAAACATGGTACATACACACAATGGAATGTTATGAAACCCTAAAGAATAACCTAGAATCTGCAAAACACCACATAATATGGATGAACTTGGAGGACATTATGCTGAGTGAAATAAGTGAATCACAAGAAGAATATTTTATTAGTCTGTTATTGTAAAAGTCAAGGAAAGGTTTAGATATGGAAGGAAATTTTCTTTGTTGGTTACCAGGGGTGGAAGGGGAGGGGAAGGGAGGGGAGGGGAGGAAACACTGTTAGATAGATAGAGACAAGTATTGATTTGAGTGAAGACAAGGGCAATGTACCAAATGTGAGTGATCAACATGGTAGCATTGAGGAATAAGAAGATATAGAGAGGTATATGGGAAGTACAGACAACAAAGATGAACCCTTTTGTACATACAGTACTGCATTGTCAGTGAAGGCAAACATGGGTATACAGGTGGATAGATGGGTGGACAGGCTGAACTAGTAGGTATGTCTATGCAGCAGGGAGTGTACCCAAGGCCATGTAGAGGATTGGCAGACAATGGTTCTATATGTATATTTGTACGATCTGAATTCCCAGGTGTATAGTAGAGCTGACAAGGGACAATGTTGTAGTCACTTTTTGGGCACAGTCAGCTACCCAGAGGGTTTGAGTAGTTGAACCTGAGGGCTTGGGACCAGAGTCACAGAGGACATCAAGCTCAATTGACATAATATACTACACAAAACATTGTTCCACCTCCTACTTTGGTGAGTAGCAACTGGGAACTTAAAAGCTTGTAAGCAGCCATCGAGATGCAGTGATGGGTCTCTGCTTGTCCAGAGCAAAGAAGAATGAAGAAAACCAAGGATTCATGGAAAGAATTACTCTTAGTGATGGGTACACCAAGAGATTTTCAGCCTATACAACTATGAGACCAGAAGAACTAGATGATGTCTGGCTACCACTGTCTACCACTCAGAAGGGGATCTATGTAGGATATCTTGGATAGAGAGGGAGAACAATGTGGAACAAAACTCAAAATCATTTGGAAATAAAAAGGGGGGTGGGCACCAAGTTTACTGGTCTGATAAAGGCTGGTGAAACCACTGAGACGATGGTCCCTAGCTGCCCTTCAGGTCTGGAATTGATCCCACACCTGTGGCTTCCAGCCAAACAAAAGATAAGAATAGAAGTTGAACATTTATCTGAGGTAGATACACTCCTTGGAGAGAACAATCATGGGAGAAAGAAGGGCTGTTTATGCACAGGGAGACAGCTCATGGGGCAGGGGTGCATGGAGGGAGGGACACAAGAAAGAGGTGACTGTTGGGAGCAAGTGGGAACAGAGCTGTTGCACTGTGGTGAATTGTGGTCAATATCATGAGATGAAGTGTATGTGAACTGCTGTATGGAAAGTGCATTTGCTCTGAAAACTTTCACCCAAATCACAATAATTTCTTTTTCTTTTTTTAATTCTGAACACAAAGTCACTGCCATCAAGTTGTTCAGACTCATAGTGACCCCTCCTTGGGTTTTGGAAACTGTTTCACAGTGGAAGTGGATTGCCCAATCTTCCTTCTGAGGAGTGGCTGGTGGGTTTGAACTGCCAGCCTTTTGGTTAGCATTCAAATGCTTTAGGCACTATGCCACCAGAGTACTTAATCCAAGCCAGACTATTTTCAATCGCCTTATATGCATGTGAAAGTTGGACAATGAATAAGGAAGATCACTAAGAATAGATACCTTTGAATTCTAGTGTTGGTGAAGATTAGTGAAAAAACCATGGACTGCCAGAAGGAAAAATAAATCTATCCTGGAGGAAGTTCAGATAGAATTCCCCTTAGAAGTGAGAATGCTCAGACTTTATCTAACCTTACTTTGGTCATGTGTCAGAAGGAACCAGTCCCTGAAAAGAATATCATGCTTGGTAAAGTGAAGGGTCAGAGAAAAAAGGCGAAGACCCTCAAGGAGATAGATTGACACAGTGACTGAAACAACTGGCTCAAGCATAGCAAGGATTATGAAGATGGGGCAGGACTGGGTAGTGCTTCATTCTGCTGTATATAGAATGGCTATGAGTCAGAATTGACTTGATGGCACCTAAGAGCAGTAATATAGGGCCTCAATGCGTCAGAATCAACATGATGGGCAACAGGCTGTTTTTTTTTTTTTTTTTTTTTTTTTTTCCCTTTTTAAGTATCTGTTCTTCCACAGATTATGAGTTTATCAAGAGTAATTTCTTAAGCCACAGCCCATATTAAGTGGTGCAAATGGCTAACGCCATAATGCACTTGGTTGATGGTTCAAGCCCATCCAGAGGCTCCTTGGAAAAAGGGTCTGCTGATCTACTTCTGAAAAATCAGCTATTGTAAACTTTGTGGGTCACAGCTCTTCTAGTCTGACACACATGGGGTCACCATGAGTCAGAACTGATGCCATGGCAACTGGTTTTATTGAAGTGAACTGAGTGATTTTCTTGGGTTGTAAACCTTATATACATTTTGCTTTCTTTTTATAGCTGTAGTAAAACAGGTTTGCGTGAATTAGGAAAACTAAGTTGTAGGGTAAAACTAGGCAGTGCTTGTAAAGGTATTTCCCCTTTAATTAGTCTATTTCCATATTCCAATTAAAAGGAGCACTGGTAGCATAGTGCCTAAGGCACGTGACTCCTAACCAGAAGATTTGTGGTTCAAACTCACCAGCCACTAAACAGAAGCAAGACTGGGCAATTTACTTCCATAAAGATTTACCACCTCAAAAACCCAAAGTGGGTCACTATGATTCAGAATCAAATCAATGGCAGTGGGTTTGGGTAGTGAAAAGATTCTTGGTCATCCTTTTGTCACAAGAAGAGATACACAATAATAAAGTCTGGAGGAGATTAAAAATTTAGAGCAGATTTGAGAGGAAAGCAAAGAAGAGATAAGGATAATAAAAATTGAAGGGTATATACTTTTTGGTAGTTGTCTGTAGGACTAGAAAATAAAACATTTATGTAGATTCTTTAACCAAAAATAATCTATTTAAGTGAATTTTTCTTATATTGCTCTCAAATTCACTCCTCTTCAGCTGTTTTTATTTCTAACAAAAATAAAAAGACCTATATGACTAAAAGAATTTGGTGTCAACCCATTGATAAAGTCAGATCATTACAATTTTTTTCCACTAAGGAATTCATGCTGTTGCCAATTTCTTGGACCTGAGATTCAAAGGCAGAAATATAAAACAACTGCTGCATTTGACCAGATTACAAAATAAGCAGCACAGTTAGCCTGGATGTCAGAAAGGAGCTTTAAAGTTCTGGGAGAATAAAGGCATTCCTTCAGGGCTTGCTCCAGGAATTTACTCAGGGATCTTCCAAGCACATGTAACAAGAAGGACTTTAACTTTGCAGTTATAGAGAAGGGCTCAAACTCTGTCACTAACCCTTACATATTCCTTCTAGACCAATGAAGTTGATCAACACATTTTAACTCTCAGCCTGTGTTCTCATCTGTGAATAAAAATAATGTACATTTACCAGAGTTATTCTGAAGCTAAAATGAAGAATGTGAACAAACTGCTTTGTCACAAATTTAGCATAAGAAAAATTCCCAGCCATGTAAGTTGCCATCCACAGTATTACCAAGGCCTCCACATGAGGAAGCTTCCAGTTCTTTCTCCTAATCAGAAAATGAAAACAAAGCAAAAGATAAGAACAGTTGTTCCAGTAAGATGGTGGAATAGGAAGACAGACTGCACAGACCCTCTTTAATAAAGAAAAGAGGAACCAATTAACACAGATACAGAAGATAATCCTGGAGCCCTGAGCTTTGAAGGGAAGGATGTAGAAATGGAATAAAATCCAACTAGTAGAACTTGTATGAAGACACCAAAAAAGGAGACATATGAGGCTGTGGTCTGGCAGCAATCCTGATGGCACAGACAGCTTGGATATTGCTAAGTGGCATTGTTGTTGTTGTTATTTGCCATTGAGTTGGCCCTGACTCATAGCGACCCCTCCTTGGGTTTCTGAGGCCGTATCACTACGGAAGTAGGATTGCCCAACCTTCCTTCCGAGGAGTGGCTGGTGGGTTTGAACCACCAGCCTTCTGGTT
>NW_006921792.1:5473151-5474261 GCF_000298275.1 Orycteropus afer afer | reverse complement strand
TATATATATGGAATCAAATTGACAATAGCAACTTGAAAGACTAGAAAGGAATCTTCAGGGCCAGTGAGTTAATGTTAATGGGGAAGAAACAACTCAGAAAGAGAGGATTAGAAAAGTTACACAACTCAAAAAATGTAACCGATGTCCCTGAATCATACATATACAAACTATTGAATTGGTGTGTTTTTCTGTGTATATTCCCAACAACAATAATAAAAGAAAAGAAAAGAACAATGACAGACCATGCATATTTGTAGAAATCTTGACATAAGAGAAGATCATGTGTAAACATTCTTCAGCTCTCTGAAAGTTCTGAGTTCAGAAGGAGACCACTGCAAAACAGAAGCTACTCACAGTGACCAAGCAGAACAAGGTTATTAACAGTATGCAAAAGGATATTTTCAATGAGAATACTGGAGCCTGGAAAATGAGGATATCAGCAATTGCATGGCTCCATTATAACATCCTTAAGGCACTTTGGATTTCTGAGGATGATAGAGCTAGAATCACAGCCAACTAGAACAGTCACAGGATGGCCAGTGGAATTCTAAGAGGGCATGCAATGATCTCTCTTTGTTCCTGGTAAAGCCACAGGTGAGCATCTGTCTGTAACTTGACTCCTATTTGTTCAAGCCATCCCATTT
Source organism: Orycteropus afer afer (assembly GCF_000298275.1). NCBI lineage: Eukaryota > Metazoa > Chordata > Mammalia > Tubulidentata > Orycteropodidae > Orycteropus > Orycteropus afer. The sequence continues at coordinate 5,473,617 of NW_006921792.1, read as the reverse complement.
GTGGTATATTCTTGTCAGAGCAGCACTAGGTAACCAAAACAATCTGCATAGCTACTACCCTGTTTCAAGCCACCATCATCTATCATGGACTTGAATGATAACTTTCTAACTGGCTTACCTGCTTTGAATTTTATCTCATTCTTCACAAAGCAGTAATAGTGGTGTTTTTAACATGTATGTCAACTTCTGACACACCTCTGCTCAAAATCCAAGAATTTTGTCGTGTTGTTAGTTGATGTTGAGTTGATTCTGATTGATAAGGAGCCCATGTGTGCAAAGTAGAACTGCTCCATAGAGTTTTCAAGGCTATGACCTTTCAGAAGCAGATCACCAGGTCTGGCTTATGAGGTACCTCTGGGTATGTACATAGACCAGGAGGCTGACACTCAAACAGAACAAGAAGACACTACATGGTTTAAAATCAAGAAAGGAGTGTGTCAGGTTGTATCCTTTCACCATACTTATT
>NW_006921792.1:5470693-5473051 GCF_000298275.1 Orycteropus afer afer | reverse complement strand
TTTTTTTTTTTGGTTATTGTTCCTGTGTGTTTATACAGTGTGCTTTTTTCTCCACTTGCTTTTACTTTTTTGATGGTTATTCAATTATTGTTTTTGTATACATTAGTGGGAGACAGCAACAGCCCCAATGTGACACAACTACATCTGCACTCCTGCAGCTTCACCTACTGAGTGAGAGCCACCACTTCCTTCTCCACCAACTGACCAATAATAAACAACCACCAAGAAAAGCCTGACTCACCCTTAACTGATCTTCACAAGCAGTTAGCAGAGATCTAAATATAACAATGTCACAATGTCTTGGAGACAACAGACCATCACAGTCCACACAAAGAAGCAAGAGAAAGTGGTAGAAACAAAGGAGCAGGGTACACACCCAGAACACATCCCTGAGGAAGAAACAATATTGGAACTCCCTAATAGGGAATTCAAAAGAATTATATTTAGGTATCTTCAAAAGATTGAGAGACAGATCAAGGAAAACACAGACAAAAGTCTTGAACAATTTTGGAAGAAAATACAAGAACAAATGACAAAATAAATGAAAAATTAGAAATGATACAAAATCTATAGATAGAAATCCAGATTGAAAGGGCAAAGGAGTAGAATTGAATCACTGGAAAACAGAATTAATGAGATTGAAGACAAATGCCTCAATACTTCTTTGGATAGGGATCAATCAGAAAAAGATCAAAACAAAACGAAGAAAGCGTAAGGTTTATGTGGGATACCATCAAAGAAATAACTTATGTGTAGTCAGAACTCCAGAACAGGAAGAGAGACATAAAACCACTGAGAAAACTGCCTAAGATTTGTTAGAAGAGAACTTCCCCGATGTTATAAAAGATGAGAATATATTCTTTCGGGAAGCACAACAAACACCAAACAGGATAGACCCCAAAAGAAAATCACCAAGATATACCATCATTAAATTCATCAAAACCAAAGACAAAGAAAGAAAACTGAATGCATCACGAGCAATTCATTAAAAAGTTGGAATTAGAAATAGCATTTGACCCAGCCATTCCTTACTAGGTATATATTCTAAAGAAGTGAGAGCCAGAACAAGAACAGATGTATACATACCCATGTTCATTGTAGCACTACTTACAATAGCCAAAAGATGGAAACAACCTAGGTGCCCATCAACTGCAGAATGTATAACCAAACTATGGTACATACACACAGTGGAATGCTATACAACCCAAGAGAATAATGTAGAATCTGCAAAACACTGCATAACATGGATTTACTTGGAGGACATTATGCTGAGTGAAACAAGTCAGTCACAGAAGGACAGATATTGTATTAGTCCCTTATTGTAAAAAGTCATGGAAAGTTTATATATGGAAGGAAATTTTCTTTGTTGGTTACGAGGGGTGGGAGGGGAGGTAAAGAACACTGTTAGATAAGTAGAGACAGGTATTGATTTGGATGAGAAGAAGGGTAATGTACCAAATGTGATCAACATGGTAGCATTGAGGAAGAGGAAGACATAGAGAGGTACATAAGAGGTACAGACAACAAAGTTGAACCTTTTTGCACATACAGTACCATGTTGTTAGTGAATCCAAACATGGATATATGAGTGGATGGATGGGTGGACAGGCTGAACTATTAGGTATGTCTATGCAAGGGGGAGTGTGCCCAAGACCATGTATAAGGTTGGCAGACAATGTTACTACAAGTGTATTGGCATGTTCTGTAAGAATTTCCAAGTATATAGTAGAGCTGACAAGGTGCAAGTTTGTAGTCACTTCTTGGCTACAGCCAGCTACCCAGAGGAAGAAAATAGTTGGACCTGTGGGCTTTTGACCATAGTCACAGGGGACATCAAGCTCAACTGACATAACATATTACACAAAACATTGTTCCACTTCCTAATTTGACGAGTAGTGACTAGGATCTTAAAAGTTTGCAAGTGACCATCTAAATGCAACGATGGGTCTCTCCTCATCCAGAGTAAAGAACAATGAAGAAAACCAAAGATTCATGGAAACAATTAGTCTAAGTGACTATTACACCTTCCGATTCTCAGCCTATATGACTATGAAACCATAAGAACTAGATGGTGCCCGGCTACCACTGTCAGCATCTATGTTTTGTTCCACATTTTTCTCCCGTTCTAGCCAGGATCTATCAGAGATCCTGGCTAGAGTGGGAGAACAATGTAGAACAAAACTCAAAATCATTGGTTTAAAAAAAAAAAAAAGGATCAGGTTGCTCATCTGATAGAGCCTGATGGAGCCACTGAGACTATGGCCCATAGCTGCCCTTCAGGGCTGGAACTGAACCCACTCCTGTGGCTTCCAGCCAAACAAAAGACAATTTACAGCTGTGTTTCAGAGTCTTTGAAGA
>NW_006921792.1:5458040-5467103 GCF_000298275.1 Orycteropus afer afer | reverse complement strand
ACCATTCCCTGGAGAAGGATGTCATGCTTGGTAAGTTGGAGGGTCGATGAAAGAGGGGAAGGCCCTCAACAAGATGGATTGACACAGTGGCTTTGACTATGGGTTCAAGTATAGCAAGGATCATGGAGCTGGCGTGGGACCAGGAAGTGTTTGGTTCTGCTGTGCATAGGGCCTCTATGAGTCAGAGACGACTCATTGACACCTAACAACAAAAACTGGGCATGTCCAAATCACCAGCCTTTCAGATAGTGGTCGAGTGCTTAACTGTTTGTGCCACCCAGGATCTCCTTCCAAGAGCTTTATATCACACAAAATAAAATCCAAAACCTAACCATAGCCTAGGGAGACTTACAGAAAATGTCTGCTTCTTTTCTCTGCTATCTTATCCTTAGACTTGTCTGTGTCCCTCTTTCACTTTTCACACATTGGTCTTTTGTTATTCCTCAAACACATGATTTCTGCCTCATTGCACTAGCTGCTTGGCTGCCAAGAACACTATTGTTCCAAAACTTTCATCACTCTCTTCATTTGGGTCTCTGGTAAAATATCTCCTTTGACAGAAACTTTACTACCTTATTTAAAATCCCACCCCACTGTCATTTTTCACCCGCTTTACCAGCTGTAGTTAAATATCGATGGTGTTTTGAACTACATATCACTACCTACCATTTATGTCATATATCTGCTTTTTTTTTTTTGACACCTCTACTAGAAATTAAGGTCTGTGCGGGTAGAACTTTGCCTCTCATTTATTGCTGTAAGTCCAATACCAACAAATATGGCTTGCAAATCAAATGCTATAGTTGTAATGACCTCTTCCTGAATTGACATAGTTTTGATTCTTGGCTCAATTTTATGAAAACAGCTCTGGTTTTGGGTAGGTAAGGTGAAGGGTGTGCATTTTGGACCCACATATATCTGCCAATTCTGTCAGGCCCTTTTCTAGCTATATATGTTGTTGTTCTCAGGTGCCCTAGAGTTGACTCAAAGCCACCCTACGTCCTGCACCATCAGAATAGTCCTTACTATGCTTGAGCCTATCCTTGCAGCCACTGTTTCCTTTCCTGAAATTATGTGTTCCTACATTTGCTTGACACCATGGTGGATACCTTGCCAGAAAATCATGATGACTTTGTTTGGTTAATTGTAATACTGATGGTTTCTTCTTTTCTAACTTGTTGGCCTGCTTCAGATAAATAGGTAAAACTAAAGATGTGCAATTTCTTAAGCTCAGCAGTTTGCAGTGCCATTATAGCAATTAAAAACATCTGAAAGTAAATCCCTTTATAAACTTAAATTGAAATTAAAGTCTAAACATCCTATTCTTTTCCATTTAATGTACCAAGCATTTTCATTTCATGAATAAATTAGGTGCATTTAATATAACCTTAATGCTTTGGAAGTAACAAAATGACTAGATCTATAAAGGACGTTGGGATATTTTACATTCTGTGAGTTGAGAATGTCTGGAAACATATCTTTTTTTCTGGAGTATCTTGGTGGGGATTAAACTCTTAACTGAGCCTTGTGTTTGCAGAGGATAATTAATCAACATGTTTATTAGGTCAGAGTGGACACTGGTCTACAGAGTGGGGAGGGGGGATCAAAAAGACAGAATTGGTAAGATACTTTGATACTTTTCTGAATGCATTGGCCTACTGTTCATAGCTACAAAGCAAGTCTTGAACATTATTTGATAAAATAATTTATATTCACTTGTGTATTATCTAGGAGCTCTGGTAGCATATCTATATATACTGCTTAGTAATGTACATTTTGTTTTATGGGTTAACTCTGCTCATGTCAGTCGTTGATGCCCTAGAATTTCTGAAGAACTAGGTGCTAAGCATGATTTTTTTAGCACTTCTCTTCAGAGTTGTTATGTTGTAAATATTAATATATCAATAAAAGTGAATATATTAAAATACATATTTAAAGCATGAAGCATTTAAATGATAACTGATGGTGGAATAATGTAAAATAATGAAGAGGGGCTAGACAATTTATAAGGCTTTTGTTCAATTGTTAACATGAAAGTGGGCATTTTGAAGATTCCCAATGTTACCACAGAAGAAAAGACCTGTCGATATGCTTCTGATAAGGTCACAGTCAAGAAAACTTTGTGGAATAGCTCTGTACATGAGGTCACCATAAATTGGAACTGACTCAATGGCAGCCAACAACAACAACAGACAATTTACAGCTGTGTTTCAGAGTCTTTGAAGAATGATGCTTAAACCAAGACTCACAGAAAAATATGTTTTTCAGAGAGAGATAAGACTGTAAGCCAAGGACATTGAGATTAGAAAGGATTGGAGCAATATGAGAAACAAAGAGGAGCAAAGTGGTCAGAAACTATAAGGAAAGAGAGTAGAATAAAGTTAATTCAAGAATTTTGCAGGGGCCAAATCATGTACACTCTGATAGGCCTGAGTAAGGAACTTGTATTTGTAATTGTAGGTACATCATGCAATAAGAAGAAATTGAAGATTTTTCAAAAAGAAGAATAACTTGATCCACTTCATAAACAAAAAAATGTTATTTTGATTACTATATATATATATATGTATATATATATAATTTAAAGGACTTAAAGGGAAGTAAGAATTGAAGGTGGGAGATTAGTTAAAAGGGAAGATATAAAGGTTGCTTGGACTAAAATGTTGGCAGAGTAAACAGGGAAAAATGAACAAGCATTAGATATATTTACAAGGCAGAAACAAGAATAGTTGCTAGTTGTTTCTCTTGGAGGATTGGAGAAGACAACAAGTTTCCAGCTTGAGTATCTTGTTGTTGTTTGTTGTTATGTGCTGTCGAGTTGGGTAGTGGGTGGTTTTACCAATTATTGAAATGAATCCGCAAGAGGAATCTGGTTTGTTGCATAAAATCAAGAGTTCCTTTTGAAAATATTGTTTGATGTGTCTATGAGGCATCCAGTTGGAAATGTCAAGTAGTCCAGTCTAAAGTCTGTATGAGTCTAAATAAAGGTCAGGGGAGACCTGTACAGAAACAAAGATATTATGAATTATTACCATTGACAGAAACTAAAACTTCAATTCTGACCGGTCCTGTGTAAGTCTTCAAAAGCTGACTACTTCACTCTGCATAGCTGGAAGTCCTACTTCAGGGTTTTGTATTTTAAAATTCTATGAAAGATCTACATAGTAACTAAGAGCACTCAATACTTTTCCAGGTCCAACTGAGAAGTCATGCATTAGCACTAAAAAAGAGAAAACAAACCTCATTTAAAATGAGTAGAATCTTTTCCCAAACAGTATATGTTTTGATCAATTTAGCAAAAACTTAAACATTTGTCGTGTTTAAACCTCATTTCAGTTGGTCTTTCTGATCAGTACTATTTAATATACCTACTAAATTATTACCTATCCTGATAGTTGTAAAACATTATTTATTTTCTCAGACAATAGCTCTTGAAATGGAATATACTTATTTTTATGAAAAAAGGTCATTTCATAACTTCAAATTACATTAAAGCATCATTAATTCTAATTTCATTAGTTCTTTATTTATTATTAAATCAAGGCAAATAAGGATCTCTTGTGGTGTAGTGGTTAGGGCATTTGGCTGCTCAGCAGGAGGTTGGTGGTTCAAACCCACAAACCACTCTGTGGAGGATAGATGAAGAGGCCTGCTTCTGTGAAGATTTACAGTATTGTAAAACCAATAGGTGTCTCTATGAGTTGGAATCAATTCAATGGCAGTGAATCAGTCTGTCATCTGTAAAAATCAGAGTTCTGGTAGTGTAGTAGTTAAAACCTTTGGCTGCTAACCAAAAGGTTGGTGGTTCAAACCTACCATGTCCCTCCACAGGGGAAAGATGAGGCAGTTTGCTTCCATAAAGATTTATACCCTTGGAAACCTTGTGGAGCAGTTCTATTCAGTTCTAAAGAATCACTGAGTCAGCATAGATGGCAGCAGATTTGGGCTTGTGTTATCTATAAAAATAATCACTTTAACCAATGTCATGAAAAAAAATGTATATGAAGTGTTGCATGGAAAATGAAATTTCTTTTTAAATTTTCACCCAAATCACAATGTAAAAAAAATATATTAAAAAATAATAATCATCATCAATTTAACAGTGTATTTTTTTAATAATAAGGGATATATTTAAATCTGTAAGAGAACAAATTATTTGAGTACTGTGAATACTTAGAAGTATATAATTACACATAATTCATATGCTGAATATAAATAATCTTTATGATTCATTAAACTGGTCCATAGGCACCTTTACGGGTCACACCTGGTTGCTCTAACATAATACACTTTGGAAGCTGTTTGATTACAGACTATCTCTATAAAAGCAAGGATAAGAAGATTTTTTGTGAATATTTACAAAATACCAATAAGAAAGATAGCTACTAAGTTGTCAAAGCGATATTTCCGTCATCTCTTAGCCAATTGACCTTCAAAATTAATTACCTGGTCTTCTAAGCTATGTTAAGTACATGTTTTCTATGTTCCTGGGATACAAGTGCATGCATCACATAATCCGTTTTTACACCCAATGCCTAGCAATGCCAAACATTAAAACTCTAGACTTTAGTTTCTTCATTTTCATAATGAGCATAACATCAGTTCTTACTACTCAGTGCAGTTACTCTGAGTATCTTGGTTTTGGAAGTAAGAGGTTTAATTCTTGTCATGTACACACTGTGGTGTAAGCTGGTCCTAATGATTGTTAAACAATTATTATTGCCCCTTTTATATACAGAAAGATTACATATTTAATTTGACCACCCAGCTGATATACACTAAAACCAGATTTTTTAATCTATTTACATGAAGAACCACTTAGGAAATTCAAGAAGTATATAAAGATAATTTACTCTGACTTGAAAAGAATAATGGACTCTAAGAAACTAACAAAGATTTATCAGAGAATGAGTCATACTATACAGTTCCATTTATCTCTTTGATAATGTTCAGCAGTTTCACAAAGTACTTGGGCACTTGAATAAAAGTGTTTATACATTTGAATAAGATATTTATGAAATGTGAGTTGGAATACATTGTTGGGTAGATTCACAAGTGCCTTTGCAATTGTATCTAACATTAAATAAGACATTTATTTTAACCTTGGGATAAATGCCCATTGAAAGACCATAAAGTGGTGGCTGTTTCCTCACCTGCACAATGTTATTGTTTGATGCTTAGATGAGCATACAAAAGTGTGCTTATGTTTTTAGGAGATAACAAACTAGGTAGAAACCAAACACTCTAATAACAAAATCAAGATTCAGTGTGACAAATGAGAAATCACATTTTTAGGCTAATATGGAGACAATGAAATATACATTAATATAAGAATATTAATTTAAGAATATACTTAAACTCACAAAATACTAACAAAAGGTTTTTTTTTTTTTTATGTTGTTATGTGTTGAGTCAATTTTCAGCTCACTCCAACCCCATGTGACAGAGTAGATATCCCCAATAGAGTTTCCTAGTCTATAATTTTTATAGGAGTAGGTTGCCAGATCTGTCTCCTGAAAATCCTCTGAGTGAATTCAAACTGCCAACTTTTCTGCTAGCAGTTAGGAAATTTACTGTTGTGCCACCAGGGCTCCTTTTTACAAACATTTGAGGAGAAAATATATGTGTGTGTATGTGTGTGTGTATTTGGCATGACCTAATGTGAAAATTATCTGTGACTACAAATCTCCTAATGAGCCAGAGGTGTGAGAGGATTGCTTATATAACAGGTAACCAATCTTAAGACTTCAGTTAGGGGTTAGTCTTCCGATAGTAAGACTAGGCAGACTGAGTGCAGCTGTACTTTGCGCTATGCAAACCAAACTTGAAATATTATGTATATCACTTAAAGAAAAATATTTATAAATTAAAATGAGTTATGAGGAATAAGTGGGAGATGAAGTTAGTAAGAGACTAGAAAACATCTCAAGTAGGTGATAAGCGTAGCTTAGGGAGGAATTTAATAATAAAAGGAGGCACACAATATATTTTTCAAAGATCTGAAGGACTCTCATATAAAAGATAGATTAGTCTTATTCTGTGTGGCTGCCAAGGCAGAACTAGAACCACAAACACATATATGTGAAGCAGATTTGAATTACCATGAGAAGAATGAGAAGTTAGAGTTGCTTAAGGATGGAATGTGTTGCCTTTAGAGACAAGGACCTCTCTGTCATTACAGATACTTAAGCAGACTGATGGTTATAGAAAGAATGTATATGATAGGTAGGTGACAGATTGGATTAACAAATACAATTTCTTAGAATTTTCAAAATGGTAAATAATAATAACCATGTTGATTATGAGTTACCTCTTACTGTATTTAAAAATATTCTGGTTTTATATTTTCTTGAAATTCACACAAAACCTTATTTTGTTATATTGTAAATACATAATCAGAAATGTGTGAACAGTATGTTCAAATCTCTTCTACTTAATATGAATCCCCCTCCTAGATTTTGCTAAGACTCTAGTGTCCCTTCCCTTCTAGGTCAAGATTGCTGACAGTATTTAAACTCATTGCCTCTATTTAGTCACCTTCCATTTGCTCCTTATACCCCTGTTATCTGGTTTCTTCATCACTATTCTGAAACTGCTCAAACAAAATTTATCATAATAACTATATGAGTGAATTTTAACCTTTGTTTCATTGGACCACTTTTTCCTGATTTTTTAACTACTGATCAGTCACTGGCTAAAATTCTCTATCCCCTTGGATTATCCGAGACTGAAGTTATCCTTGGGATCCAAATTCTTATTTGCTACACTCAGGAACCAAATAGATTTAGATAGGACTGGATGATTTTCCTGATTTTCTTCATATTCTTCTGATTCTTGACTTTATTTTTTTCTTGGGTTCATCCATTTCTATCTTAATGCTAAATATTCCCATTTTCCAGGATTTTGCCTTGCTCTATCTACTGTTACTTTCAAGACTTTATCTGTGTTCATGCTTTCAAACACCACCTATGTAACAACAACTCCCGAAACTATACTCCTAAAACCAGCTCTTCCTCTGAGATTCCAGCTTAGATTTACAACTCACTGCTCACCTCACCCTTGAATCTCTCCAGGAACCTCAATCTCAACTTGTTCAAAGTTGAATGAATGTTCAACCTCTGTTCTTCATATATATTCTGTGTTTTCTGTTTTAGAATGTTAAAAATGCATTCTGCTCCTTGGATGGTGAGTTCCTGGAAAACCTGGACCAGTTCTTGGTCATGTTTCCAGTGCACCACCTGAAACAATGCCTGGTACAGGATAAACCAATGGGTTTCTTCATTAATCTAGACTCTCTCTTTTCTTTGTATCCTACAAATGACTGAATCTTGTTCAATATTATTATTGGCTAGACTTCATATTAACAATTATGACTCACTTAATGTTCTTCTTGATTCTTCCTCCAATTCTGACCTTACCATGAATTCAATGTTTATTTTCCACCAATTGAACATGTAGATACTCAGTATCAAGGGCAAGGCCAGGAAGGAAAATGTATACTGGGACCAGGTAAAATTAACTAGGCAGGTATAAGTGCATGCTTTGTGTGAGGGATGGCCACAACAGCATAACAGGGAGTATATGCCCTGAGGAGAAGTCTTTTCATGTCCAGAGGATTTTTGCCACGAGGAAATGAAGAGTCGGTGATCTCAGAAAGGACACTTTGTCCAAGAAGCCAAATATCTGACTTTTCTATATAATCTCTAATTTTTAGTATTATTTCAATGTAAACCAAAAAAAAAAAAAAAAAAGACATTTTCTGTACAGTTCTTGTTTTTGACACTTATTTTGACAGAATAAAGTGAAAGCACCTTGTTTTGGTATATCAGGCCTTCTATATCCTAATTTCTACCAGCTCCAATCCCTATCTTCCAATTCAGGTTCCAATAATAATCAATTTCTTTCATTTCTTTACACATACTACTCTAATTCTTTACAACTTTTCTCATGCTGCCATTACTGCCTAGAAACCCATACTAACATATTGCATGTTCGTAAATTCAATTTTAAAAAATGTATTCTGCTCCCTGGATGGTGAGCTTCTTGAATACCTGGACCAGTTCTTAGTCATGTTTGCATTGTAACCACCTGAAACAATGTCTGGTAGAGGATAAACAAACAAACAAAAAGAGGGACATAGTAAATATTCAGCAGACTTACTTGTTCCCAGATCGTTTGATCTACCATGATTCCAAATGTTTTTTCATGGTGTTTATAAAAAGAAAATACTAGTCTCTCATACTTGAATTTTCTTTGCCTTTAGTAAAACTCCATAAGGATTATAAGGTTGTGTGTGCAAGGATTGTTATAAAAATTCAAAGCAAATTCCTCTGCTCACCAGCTTTAAAAAGAGAAATAGCAGAATTGATTCATCATTTGGTTTCTAAGTATGTAGCATGTCTTTTTTCTCACTTCTTCCTTCCTCCTTCTATATACATATATATTAGTTTTTGATTTCCACCTATTTTTTGTAGCATAGAATAATGTCTCCCTGCTTCTCTGAAATGACTCCCCACAGTTCAGTTTTAATGGTGAACTTTCTTTGCATCTTCCCTTCATTCTACTAAAGGCAAATGTTTTCTTCCTGTCTGTTTGTACTTCCCCAGAGCGTCAGTTCCATATGCATGTGCTCAATAAAAAATTTAGCTTATATGATAATGGGTAGACTAAGTCTAACTAGTGAAAGAAAGAAAGTAACATGTCACTGGACCACAGTAAATGCTAAAATCTGTATCATTTGTTTGAACTTTCAAGGAGGAAGGAGAAAGGCACATATTGTGAATTTGTGAAGAGCCAAACATGCTTAGATTGTTATTTTATTATATTGTTGCTTTAACCTCCCTAAGTATTTAAAAGGAATTCTGGTGACATAGTGAACTTATTCAGCACAAAGCAGAAGTTTGATCATTGGAACCCACCAGTTTCACTTTAGGAGGAAAATGAAGCAGTCTGTTTTCTTAAAGATTTGCAGCATTAGGAAGCCTATGGGGCAGTTCTACTCTGTACTCTAGGGTCGCTATAAGCTAGAATCAACTTGATAGCATTGTTTTTTTTTTTTTTTTT
>NW_006921792.1:5439989-5449060 GCF_000298275.1 Orycteropus afer afer | reverse complement strand
GGTGATTTTTAGGTTAATTCTTAGGTCCTACCACCAGTCGGGTATCTCCGAGCTGCCTGTACTGTCAGGGTCACTCAGTTCACTGTCAGACCGCAGCTCCATAGGTCTTCTTTTTATTGGTATTTTCATGCAAATTCTTCTGCTAGTTGGGGTTTAGTCCAATTCTGCATCCTTTCCTTCGAGGCTCAGGGGTCCAAGATTATCTTCTGTGTCTGTGTTAATTGGTTTCCCTTTTCTTTGTTGAAGAGGGTCTGTGCAATCCTTCTGCCTAGTCTGCCATCTTGCTCCGCCCCTTGGTTTGTTTTTTAAGTATTAAAAAGTTAAGTTTTATTTTAAATATATCATGACTTTAATTATTATTCCTAAAGTTAGTGTAACCGAGTTGTATGCCAATGTATAATATTGAATACCACATTTACTTGTCCTAAAATACATTCCAAAGATGATTTAATAAACCAGTTAAATAACCAACAAATGAAATAAAAACAAACTACTTAGTGTCTACTGTTTTCTATACCCTACATAAACTCACTGCTGGCGAATCAGATCCAACTCATAGCAACCCCTACTTGGGTTTCTGAGGCAGTATCACTACAGAAGTAGATTGCCCAACCTGCCTTCTGAGGAGTGGCTGGTGGGTTTGAACCACAGCCTTCTGGTTAGCAGTGACATGCCTTAGGCACTACACCACCAGAGCTCCTATCCCCTACATAGTTGCTTAATATTTATATCAATGATAAACAGTGGACATTAACTCATATTTCAAATGAATAAAGAGATACTCAGAATGATTAGATAATAAACTAAAATTTATCAAACCAGCTCATGGTCAAGTCAAAATTCTAAAACCTATGCTCTAACCATTTACCACTTCACTTCAATACTCAGCACCTACCAAGTTAAACCAGTCTGTAGTAGCAAGGTTGATGAATGAGAAGAATGAACACAAAATAAGTAAATAAAGAGATACCTGCTCGGGAAATAATTTCATAAGATATAACATTAAATAATATCTTGAATAAATAGCACCTTTCCTTTCATTTGGGTGTGAACATATGCTACAATTACTTTATTAATAAGTGGTTGTTCCAGGATTCTGGAAGATAACGTGCTGTCAAAAGGAGATATATAATGAATGAATCATCCCAGAAACACAATCAGTGGGCATAATTAGTATTCTGAGCCAGCAAATTTGAACTCATTTCTGATCTCTAGAATTAATTAAATTAGCCTGATCAGGGAAATGCCTCACAGTTAGGAATGTCATAGCTTTCTCTCATAGTATCTAGCATGCTGTATTATAATTATTTGTTTACAAATTAACAGAATATTAAACGTAGAGATATTTTGGATCTATAGCTTCAAGGCTCATTATAGAGCATGAATGAAGGAATTAATAAGTCAGTGAACATATGAAAAAAAAAAAAAAAGGAAGGAAGGACTCATTCCTTTAGTTAGTTCTATTTTCAGTCTTTTCTACTTCAAAATCACTAGAAAGTGAAGAATCCCTATAAAGATAACTCAGAATACAAAGGTTGATTCAACAGAGAAATGTATTTTGATATAGAAGCATAAAATAAGATGCATATGGATTAATTCTGCCAGTGCCATGGAGATAATAGTCAGGGAAGAGGCTTAAGAACACATCTAATTATAAAATTAAATTTTAAAATGCTTTAAAAGAAGAAGCACACATAATTCCACTGTCTAAAATAAATCATAAATAATTCCACTATTGATATTTCCATCTAAAAAAGAGGCAAGGTCTTATTGTTGTTCCTAATATTTCTTGCCTTTACTACTGATAATCCCTAATTAATTCTTACAGTTATTACCAGAAAGTATAAAATGAAAGGGGGAGATATAAAGCTAAAATTAAAAGATACTTTCTGACAAGACATAAATGTGATGATAATGACAGGACCTTCTGAACTTTTGTTCAGGTAAATAAGTTAAAAAAAAGTGAAAAAAAAATAAGGTAATCCACATAACATACTGCCTTACTCATAGTACTCACTGCTGTCAACTTGGTTCTGACTCATAGCAACCCCTCCTTGGGTTTCTGAGGCGGTATCACTGCAGAAGTAGATTGTCCAATCTTCCTTCCGAGGAGTGGCTGGTGGATTTGAACTGCCAGCCTTCTGGTTAGTAGTCAAATGCAGTAGGCACCATGCCAGTGTTTAATAAATATAAGCTAGTATTACTATTGGTAGCTCTGGTAGCGTAGTGTCTAAGGCACTTGACTGCTAACCAGAAGGCTAGTGGTTCAAACCCACCAGGCACTCCTGGGAAGGAAGGTTGGGCAATATACTTCCGTAGTGATACCACCTCGGAAACCCAAGGAATGGTCGTTATGAGTTGGGTCCAACTCGACGGCACATAACAACAACAACAACAGTTTTACTGCTATGAGTAATAGCAGTATAATTCTATAATTATAGCAATTTCCTTATGAAGACTTTATAATTGAACTCATGTCCTGACTGTATAGTTGAAAACTGCTGAATTAGTAAACTTTTTGACTACAGTTGTGAGCATCAAATTCATTGAAAAAATTTTATTCAGTTAAATAAAAAATGGCTAACTGGGCATAGCCTTTAAGTAAATGAATAGGAATTTTATTTTGAATTCAGAAATAGTCACTGATAGTTCTTCACAGCTTCTCAAGATAATGAAGATATGACTTAAACAAAAATTTGCTTTTAATGCTTATATGCAGCATAATTGGGAGAGGAAAAGGTCAAGCAATTAGGTGTCTGTTCATACCTGTGTTTAGAATAAGACAGTAGTAATAATGAAATAAAGTATTTCTTGGAGGACAATATTTTGGAGGATTAAAAGTTTGCAAAAGTGACATTCTGAGATAATTATTGTTTCACTGACAGTAATTAGATTACAATAAAAATGAACTAGAGTTTAGCTGACTTAGCTTTAAGTACTGGTAGAATATACCAATTCTACTTTGTCAGAGGAAATGAGAAACATGGGTAGTATTAATTGACTTTACAGAGCATCAGAATTAAACATAGAATTAAACATCAGAATTAAAAATACTCATGTTCAAGCATGAACCCAGTGTAATGAGTAATTTTATTACAAAATCAGAAAATTTGGGATTCAATAAGCAGAAGGAGCCCTGGGGTAGCACAATTGTTAAGCACTCCACTACTAACCAAAATGTTGGCATTGGAACCCACAAGCCCTTCAGCCAGGAGAAAGATGTGGCAGTCTGTGTTCATAAAGATTGTAGCCTTGAATACCCTGTGGGACACTTCTACCCTGTCCCATAGGGTAGCTGTGAGTCAGAATTGACTTGGTGGCACCATGTTTGGTTTTGTTAAAGCAGACTCAAATTACTGATTTGGGAATTATCTGCTTAGGGGTGATCATTGGAACACATGATTACACGATATCACACAGCTTTCTGGGAGATATTTTTTTGGTCAATAGGAAAGTAGAGAATTTGATTTTAGGAAAACATCAGAGATTTTCAACAGGCAAAAAGAAACCAGCAAAAATAAAATCAACAGTGATCAAAAGAAAGAAAAAGTTTAGAAGAAAATAGAAAATTTAATCAGTAGCTTTAAATACTTTTCTAATGAAAATATTTTTTTCTTACATATCCATGTAAACTAATACAGAAAGAAGTGATCTTTAAATGTTTATTTGTCAATTATCTCCTCCCCACAAATAAGTGGCACAAAATTTATATAAATGTGTTAATTGCAAATAATTGTGAGGTGAATGCCCCACAAGTCAGTGAGAGATATTTTTAGCAGGGAGGTATGATAAGAAATTCTTAGCAGAAAGTGAGCTCTGTCAGAGAGAATATCTGGAAGCCTATGGATCATCTATGTCCAGAGCCTTTATTGGGACTTCATTAGCTAGGCATGCTTGATTAAATCATGTGCCCTTCCTTCATAAAGTCAGCTGATATCGTGGTTTTCCTTGCCTATCCCACCTCCATTCAAGAGGACCTCCATTAGAATAAACTCCCAGGCAAGATCTCGAAGTCTCATCAAACACATACTGATCACTAGGAATGTTTCAAGAGTTCAGGAACCAGGGACAAAGAATAAATTCTTTGGTAAAGTTAATTTAGACCATGAAATCCATTTTCACTGCATACCATTCCAGTTCAGCCAAGATCTTAGTAATTATGATGCAAAAACATGCCAGAGGTTATCATCATCAAATATAGCACCATATGACCAGCAAGTGATACAATTAAGGAAACCCATTCTGAGGTTCTGCTTCCTACAACAATTTGTGTCTTTGTGTGGTTTTCCAAAAAAACTGACGCTGAGAAAAGGATTAAAATACAATTAGTGTATTTTTTTACGAGATGATTTCAGGAACCACAAGTACGAGAAAAGAGAAAGAGAAGTGAAGGTAGCCAGTAAAGTGTATGCCTCAAAGAAGTACCACTTAAGGAAACAATATCTTAATCCCACCCATTAGGGAGTCCTGGGAGTCATTGTACAATATTCATCTCAGAGATATTCCATCAGAAAGGAAAGGGAGCTGAGGTATTAATAAACTAACTACCATCAGCTAAGGATCCCAAGAGGTAAAGGGGTCATTAATCATCAGATACTACCAGCCTGCCAGAAGGGCAAAGAAGGCTCCAAGCCAGCAAAAGTCTTTAAAGAAAAAAATAAGAAAGTGTAGATGCAAGCAATAGGAAGTCAAGCCTCTTCCACAGAAGGGCAAGAGCACAAATGGCATGTGTTCAGGGGTGCCTTGTCTTCCTGTTTACCTCCTGAAAGACGTTAACTGGGCAAAGCTTTCCCTTAAGCTACTCCAATTTATAGCATTTTCTACTGAAAAGGCACATATTCTAACTTATCTAATCTTCATATTAGTTATTAGTGTTGTTTCATATTGTTGTTGTTGTTAGGTGCTGTCCAGTTTGTTCCAACTCACAGCAACATCATGTACAAAAGAATTAAACCCTTCCTGATCATACACCATCCTCACAAGCTTTGCTATGCATGAGGCCATTGTTGCATTCACTGTGCCAAACCATCTTGTTGAGGGTCTTCCTCTTTTTTTCTGACGGACCATTACCTTACCAAGAATGATGTCCTACTCAAGGGACTGGTCCATCTTGACAAATGTCCAAAATAAATTTTAAAAAAGTCTCGCCATCCTCCCTTCTAAGGCTGTACGTCTTCCATGACAAATTTTTTCATTCTCTGACAGTCCATGGTAAATTCAAAATTCTTTGCCAAGATGATAATAAAAATGCATTAATTCTTCTTTGTTCTTCCTTATTCATTGTCCACCTTGTATATGAGGCAATTGAAATTTCTATGGTCAGAATCTGATATAGCTTAGTCTTCAAAGTGACATCTTGGTTCTGACATTTTAGAAAGGTCTTTTGCAATAAATTTGCCCAGTGCAATACAGCTTTTGATTTATTGACTGCTATTTCCATGGACCAATTCCTAAAGAAGGATATCATGCTTAGTAAAGTAGAGGGTCAGGAAAAAAGTAAAGACCCTCCACGAGATGGATTGATACAATGGCTTAAACAATGGGTTCAAGCATAGCAAGGATTGTAAGGGTTGTGCAGGACTAGGCAGTGTTTCACTATGTTGCACATAGGGGTCTCTGCCAGCTGGAGCCAAATTGACAGCACCTAACAACACTTCCATCGGAGTTGATTATGAATCCAAATAAAGTGAAATCCTTGACAACTTCAATAATTTCCTCCATTTATCCTGATGCCGTTTACTGGTCCAGTTATGAGGATTTTTGTTTCATGTATGTTGAAATGTAATCCCTACTGAAGGCTGTAGTCTTTGCTCTTCATTAGTATGTCCTTCAAGTCTCCTTCACTTGCATGAAGCAAGGTTGTGTCACATGTGTACCTCAGGTTGTTAATGAGTCTTTCTTGAATCCTGATGCCACAGTCTTCTTCATATAGTCCAGTTTCTTGGATTATTTGCTTATACAGATTGAATAAGTAGGGTGAAAAGATGCAATCTGACACAGGCAATTCCTGATTTTAAACCATACAATTTCTCATTGTTCTGTTCAAATGGTTTCCTCTTAATCTATGTACAATTTTCACATGAGCACAATTACGTGTTCTGGAATTCATTCTTTGAAATGTTGTCCATAATTTATTATGATAGTTGAATGCCTTTGAGCAGTCAATAAAACATTGGTAAACATCTCTGTATTTTTTGCTTTCAGCCAAGATACTTTTGACATCAGCAATGATATCTTTTCTTCCA
Source organism: Orycteropus afer afer (assembly GCF_000298275.1). Lineage (NCBI taxonomy): Eukaryota > Metazoa > Chordata > Mammalia > Tubulidentata > Orycteropodidae > Orycteropus > Orycteropus afer. The sequence goes on along the minus strand of NW_006921792.1, from coordinate 5,442,815 downwards.
CATCCTCTTCTGTATCCAGCTTGAATTTCTGGCATTCCCTGATGATGTAGTGATGTGACTGTGTTTTAATTATTTTCAATAAAATTTTACTTATGTGTTATATTAATGCTATTGTTTGATAATTTCCACATCCTGTGCTGTTGTTGTTGTTATGTGCCGTCAAGTAGTCTCTGATTCATAGCGACTCCTCCTTGCATTTCCAAGGCAGTATCACTATGGAAGGAGCTCTGGTAGCGTAGTGCCTAAGGCACTTTACTGCTCACCAGAAGGCTGGCAGTTCAAACCCACCAGCCACTCCTCGGAAGGAAGGTTGGGCAATCCTACTTCCATAGTGATGCTGCCTCGGAAACCCAAGGAGGGGTCACTATGAGTCAGGGCTGACTTGATGGCACATAACAACAACAACAACAATCACTATGGAAGTAGACCGCCCAATCTTCCTTCCACATCCTGTTGGATCATCTTTTTCTTGAATGGGCACAAATATGGATCTCTTCCAACTGAATGGTCAAGTAGCTATCTTTCAAATTTCTTGGTATAGATGAGTGAGCACTTCCAGCATTGCACCTGTTAGTTGAAACACCTCAATTTGTAACACTATCAATTTTTCCAACGACTTCAGTGTAGCTTGAACTTCTTCCTTCACTACCATAGGTTACTGATCATATGCTCCTTCCTGAAATGTTGTACATCACCCAATTATTTTAGGTACAGTTCCTCTACGTTTGCCTTTCATCTTCTTTTGATGCTTCCTGTGTTGTTCAATATTTTGCCCATAGAATCATTCAGTGTTTCAACTCAAGGCTTGAATGTTTTCTTCATTTCTCTCAGCTTGAGAAATGTTGAATTTGTTATTCTCTTTTGATTTTCTAACTCCAGGTTTTTTCACCTTTCATTATGATATTTAACTTTGTCTTCTTGAGCCACCCTTTGAAATCTTCTATTCAGCTCTTTTATTTCACTTCTTTCATTCACTTTAGCTACTCTGCTTTTAAAAAGCAAATTTCAGAGTCTGTTCTCATATCCATTTTGGTCTCCCCTCCCCTTTTCTGTCTTTTTAGTGACCTTTTGCTTTATTAATCACCACTAATCTGTCAGTTTGTCATAATGTGGTGGCTTGTGTGTTCCTATGATGCTGGAAGCTATGCCATCAGGATTTCTAATACCTGGTGGTACTCCACGGTGGACAGGTTTCAAGTAGAGCTTCCAGACTAAGGCAGACTGGGAAGAAAGACCTGGTGATATATTTCTGAAAGAACTGATCATTGAAACCTTAGGGATATCAGTGGAAGTGATAAAGTGCCAGAAGATAAGCCTCAGAATGTAATGCACTGCAAATACAACTGAAGAAGAGCTGCTTCCTCAAAATAGAGTAGACATCAAGATATGGATGGAGTAAAGCATTTAGCTTTTGTAGTGTGATTCAAAATGAAAAGAGCGAGCTACAACCATCCACTAGTAATCAGAATGTGGAATTTACAACGTATGAAAATTGAAAGTTTTCAGAAATGAAATGGGATTCTTGAAGATCAATATCCTTGGCATTAGTGAGGTTAGACAGACTAATATTGGAAATTTTTATTCAGACAATCATATGGTCTACTATGCCAGGAATGACAAGTTAAGGAAGAATGGAGTCACATTCATCATCAAAATAAATAAAATATTCAAGATCTATCCTGAAATTCTACTGTTGGTGATAGAGTGACAGTGAAGACCAGTTAATAGTACTATTATTCAAATTTAAACACTAACCACTAATACCAAAGATGAAGAAATTGAAGATTTTTTTTACCAAATTCTGCAATCTGAAATTGATCAAATATGCAATAAAGATGAATTGATAAGTACTGGTGATTAGAGTGCAAAAGTTGGGAACAAAGAAGGATCAGTAATTTGACAATACAATCTTTGTGATGAAATTTTGATTGAAAGACAGAATTTTGCAAGAACAAAGACTTAAGTATTGGATATACCTTTTTCAACAACATAAATGACTATACACATGGATCTCTCTGGATGGAACACACAAGAATCAAAATGACTACAGTAGAAAGAGACTATGGAGAAGCCTATAATATCAGTCAGAACAAGGCCAGGGCTTGACTGCAAAACAGGCCTTCAATGGCTCATGTGCTAGTTGAAGATGAATAAAATTAAAACAAGTTCACAAGAGTCAAAATATGACCATGAGTTTATCCCACCTGGATTGAGAGACCATCTCATGAACAGATTTGACACATTGAACATTGATGACTGAAGACCAAATGAATTGTGAGATGATGTCAAGGATATCATACATGAATAAAGCAAATGCTTGTTTCATATTATGTACCTTAATTTCCTCAACAGCAAAATTATATCCTGTTCATTGATTTTACACAAGTTTTGTAGGAAAAAAGGTTTCTATTTTTAATTTTGCTCTTTTATGAATTATTTCACATAATCTAGTATGAATTTTGATTATGTATTTCTCATGGCACAGAAAAAAATATACCTGGAGAGAAATATATTATGATTGCAGCACTCCATTAGCAAGTTAAATGTGAAGGAATATGAAATTCATGAACCTCATTACTAAGAAAAAAATTAAGAACATTGGTACCGTAAATATGAGGCCAATAGTGTCTCTGCTCTCTAACTCATATTTAAAGCATACAGTCATGCACCATAAATGAGCATCTGACCACATATACATCCCATAAGTTTGTAATAGAGTTCAGAATGGTACATAGTAAATGCATCAGCCTACCACACACATGTGTATCTCATGTTTCTTGTATCCAAAGTGATTATGATGGTAGGCCTATAATCGTACAGCACACA
>NW_006921792.1:5417897-5439843 GCF_000298275.1 Orycteropus afer afer | reverse complement strand
TAACGCGTTCATTTAGTTTCATTCCCTATTAACCATGTCCAACCCTAACCCAGTCTCCTCCCCTCCCTACCCTGTAACCCTCCCCTTGTGCCCCTCATATTTATGCACTCCTGTTTGTCCTGCATTTCCTTAATTTGAATGTTGGTCCTCTGGTGTCCCATGGTCTATTTCTCCAAGGGATGTATTATCATAGAGTATGTGGGTGCATCATCCTGGGTTGAGTGGTCTGCGTGTACTTCTTGTTAACTATTGGGCTGAGAGCCTGTCCCTGGGAATGCGTTCTATTCCAGGCACAAAATGTATTCCAGGGTCATAGTATTGGGAGTATTGCCAGATTTCATGTGACTATTAATTCTGATCATTATTGAGTTTTTGGACTTTGTTCCACATTTTCCTTCCCACTCTATCCAGGATCTCCAGATTTGATCCTTTCCTGAGTGGTTGGCATTGGTAGCCGGGCACCATCTAGTTCTTCTGGTCTCGAGGGCCATCGTGTCCCAGGGCTGATTGCTACTAAATGCCCCCCCTTTTTTTTGCCTTTTTCGTTGGTTCCAACACTAAGAGACCTTACCTGCATCTTAGATGGCCGCTTGAAAGCTTTTAAGGCCCCAGTCGCTACTCATCAATGTAAGATGTGGAGCAATGCTTTTATGTATTTTGTTGTGCCAATTGAGCCTGGTGTCCCCCAGCACTATGCTCCTGGGACAGTAGATCAATTGGATCTCTCTCCATAGTGTCTGGTTGTCTGTGAGGGATTACTCTATGTCTGTCTTCTATTGTTTCTATAAAGACTGCAGGTATTTTGTATCACTGGTGTCTGTGCAAGATTAGCCTCAACTGAATCTGTTCTTAGTCTAGAGTATATTTCTGTTCACTGACCCCTGTCTGATCACCTCAGGTGTTTATGTATTTATCTGTATAGCCTAGTGTTTGGTGTTAATGGCAATGCAGTATTGTGGACACATTGGTTGGCATTAGCATCTCTTGTCTATCTATTACGTGCACAATTCAGTGTCCTCCCATTTCTTAATGTTGTCATGATGGTCATAGATCCTTCATGTATACCCTTATTTATTTATTTATTATTTTAAGAGCTTGTTTTACATTCAACTTACCCATGTCAGCGTGTAGGCCCTAATAAGCCTGAATTTAATCCTTCCCCTTCCTTCCCCATCCCAATATCCTGCTAAGTGAATTCCCCTTCCCAAGCAAACCCTTCTTTGTCTTTTTTACAGAAATGAACTCATACAGTATTTGTCTTTCTGCAATTGATTTATTTCACTCAGCATAATGGCCTCCAGGTTCATCCACGTTGTGAGATGATTCGCATATCCCTCATTGTTCTTTAATGTAGCATACTATTTCATTGTGTGCATATACCATAGTTTGGTTATTATCCACTCCTCCATTGATGAGCATTTAGGTTGTTTCCATCTCTTTGCTATGGTGAATTGCGCTGCTATGAACATAGGTGTACATATGTCTGTTCATGTGCTATCTCTCATTTCTTTAGGATGTATTCCTAGTAATGGAATTGCTGGGTCAAATGGTATTTCTATTTTCAGTTATTTGAATATGAACTTTCCCTACATAAAATCTTATAAACAAAACATCATCTTACAAATAGAATGTAAGATTCAGATAGTTTTGCCTACATGTTATAACATTCAAAGAACATGTAAATCCAGGTTTTTAATATATTTTCCAGAAAAACTCTCCAATATATTTTATAATACTACTATCCTACCCTTAAACATGTACACAGATGGGAATATACACAGATGGAGGTATAAAGATTAGGAGCAGAGAAAAATATGTATATTGATATTTTCACAGAAAATTGCTACTTACTTAGAAAACTAAAAAGAATCTGTATGTCAGTATCGAAATTCATAAAATAATTGATCAAGATTTTTTTGGGTAAACAATATAGTTATTTAATTTCATTCCTATGCATCAACAATAAATATGTAGATCAAGTCATTAAATAAAAGAGATGTTCTACAGATATAATAAAAAATATAAGTACCTAGCAATAATCATAATAAATAAATATATTAAAATATTTTTAAAAAACTATGTTAAAATACATTTTTTAAAAATAGGGAAAAACCTGTTTATGATTCATTGATGTTATTTACATATACATGAAATTTTATTTATTTGAATATCTTAAATAAGACTCATTGTTTTCCTGAGTTCCAGTCTCCCCATGTAGTTTCCACTCTTATCCCAGGAGAAGGGAGTCTCATTACTGCTGGAGGAAATGAAATTCCTGGCTCCTTACTTGGCCTTCACTGACACCATCTAGTGGAGCTTGGGGAGCTTGGAATGTCAATCTAAAGTCCAGAAATAGTGAAAATCCATGCTGCACACTTGGCATTTATTAGGAGGTTAAGGGAGCACTTTATTTTTCTAGTGGTTTTGCAGTGGCATCACTAGAGTTGGTGTAATCCAGTGTGATAACTCTTAGTGTCACACAGCAACCCCCACATGGATAGGGCTGGCCAACAAACTCCATCCCACCCCACCCCCCACCAAGGACAGAGCATCTTCAAATCTCTGTCTCTTTGATTCTGACTTTCTTCCCTCCTTGTTGCCCATATAAGAACCTGTGTAATTACACTGGGCCCACCCACATAACCAGGATCATTTTCTCAAACTCCTTAATTTAATCACATTTGCTAAGTTTCTTCTGCCATGTAACATATTCAATAGCTCCTGATATTAGGCTATGGACATCTTTGAGGTCCGTTAAGCTATTAGACCTTTTTCAACTATTTTATCACCTTGATTTTGAGTTCTTATTCTACAGATTTTATGTTTTTATATAATTGCATTGTATCATTAACTGACTTGGGGATTTTATTCTCTAAATAATATATTTTGTTCTTTGTGACTATATTGGTTATTCCACAGTTTTATCCCTTTTGTGCATTATGCTTTTTCTTTATTTTTTATGCTTAGTGTTTTTTTTTTTCCCCCTTGACTTCTTTTTATTGTGATTTGGGTGTAAATTTACAAAGATTTGTTTTACACTCAACAGTTCATACATTAGGTTCCATGACACCAATTACAATCCCAACAATAAACAGCTCTCCTCCCATCTCCTCCTTATGACTACCCCTTCCTTGTGTCCTTCTTATTTATGTATTTCCTGTCTGTCCAACTTTCCCCCTAGACAATGTTGCCTTTCTGATCTTGCATAGTTGATTGATCTAAGGAGTGCATCTCCCTGGGGTAGGTGCTCTGCTTATAGGTTTTGTACTGATGGGCTAAGAGCTAATCCATGGAAGTGAGTCAGTTCTATGCCTAAAAAATAATCCTGGGCTCAAGAATTTTGCCAGTGTCCATTCGACCAGTAATTCTGGTCATTTTTGTGTTTTTAAATTTTGTTCCTCATTTTTCCTCCTACTCTTTGCAAGATCTCCAATTTTGATCCCTTTCCTAGTACATTGGTAGCCAAGCACCATCTAGTTCTTCTGGTCTCAGGGTCGTGAAGGCTGAGGCTTCCGTGGTCCATTACACCCTTGGGCTAATTATTTCCATATGCCTTTGATTTTCTTCACTCTTCTTTGCTCCAGATGAAGGGAGACCAATAGTTGCATCTTAGATGGCTACTCAAAAGCTTTTAAGACCCAGGTCACTACTTACCAAAGTAGGATGTAGAACAAGATTTTTATGTACTATGTCATGCCAATTGAGCTTGATGTCCCCTGAGGCCACGGTTCTGATCCTGCAGGCCTGATGACTCACTCCCTCAAGGTGCTTGGTGTTGTTGCTCAGAAGCTATTCCAACCTTATCCTCTGTTAGTTCTATAATGTATATGGGTATTTTATAGCACAAATAAACATGTAGGGATATCATCAGCCAAATCTGTCTATGGTCATGGCATATTCTCCTTCAGCTCCCCACACCTGATCTTCTGACCTGTCTGTGCACCCACCCTTGCTTGTTGTTACTGATCATGCAGTATTGTCTATGTAATACTATCTGTCTCTCTTGTCTATGTCTTTTGTGTACCTCCCTGTATCCTCCTTTTCCCCATTGTTATTGTGCTGGTCACACACTTTTGTTATATTGCCTCTCCCTTCACCCAAACCAACACATGACTCTTAACTAGCCAGAATTTTTTTTTTCTTCTTCCCTTCCACCCCTTGTAACCAACAAACTAAATGTCCTTCCCTGCATAAACCTTTCCTTGACTTTTTATAATAATGGACTCATAGAATATTTGTCCTTCTAGGATTGACTTATTTCACTCAACGTAATGTTCTCCAAGGTCATCCATGTTATGAGGTTTTCATGGATTCTTCATTATTCTTCAATGTTGCATAGCATTCCATTGTGTGAATGTACCATAGTTTTGTTACCCATTCATGTGCTGATGGGCACTTAGGTTGTTTCCATCTCTTTGGTACTGTGAATAGTGCCATGATGAACATGGATGTGCATGTCTTTTCGTGTCCTGGATCTCACCTTTTTAGAATATATTCCTTGTAGTGGAATTTCTGGATCAAATGATATTTCTATTTCCAAATATTTAAGGAAACAGCATACTGTTTTCCACACTGGCTGTATCATTTTACAGTTCCACCTGCAGTGTATGAGAGTCCAATCTCTCCAAATGCTCACCAGCATTTTTTTTTTTTATTTTCTGCCTTGTTGAACTTTGCTATAACTGCTGGAATAAGATGATATCTCATTGTTGTTTTGATTTACATCTCTCTAATTGCTAATGATTGTGGGCATTTCCTCATGTGTTTGTTGGTGTCTGTTCCTGTCCTTTGCCCATTTTTGGATTGTATTGTCTTTTTGATATTGTTGTGCATATGCATAGCTTTTAATGCATAGCTGACTCTCTTTATGTATTTTTGTTTTCTTATCTGAGAGAGTTTGTTTGTTTGTTTGTTTTCTCTTGAGAAACACAATTTGAGAGGTCTAGTGTTTTCTGCTCCATCTACTGTTCTATAATTTGAAGAAACAGTGGGGGAAGAAATAATAATAACTAAGGCTGCAGTTTGAACATTTGGCTCCAACAATTCTGGTAAATGTCATTACCAGCATTTATTACAGTATCAGGAGGATCCCCATTCTCAGATAGGTATGTCCCCCTGGCTCTGTATTGCATCTCTAGTTTAGTGTGTAACATTGGAAGCTTCACTTCTATCCAAAAATCTCACTCCATTGTTTATTTACTGCTTATGCTCTATTCTCAGAGCCATCATTTTATTTACTCATTTTTCAGAAAAGGATACAATAACTATGATTACTCACTTTTCCTCTCTCAGGGACAAAATGAAGGATTTCTTAACTTTTTATTGTGGGTAACTGAGGAAAGGAATGTGTAAGAATCTATCTCTATAGCACCTTCCTCTCTTTTTCAGATTCTTCATCATTTTTGCTTTTATACAAGAACACGTTTTTGGTTTATTATATTAGATTATGCTCATTTTCTTGTGTTGCCACTCTTTTTGTTACTGCTGTTCATAGTAGTATTTTTGTTTTGCTATTTTGTTATTTTTGTCATTTTGACATGTTTTAGAGGAGAAAAATTATATGATGCTATCTCCAATCTATGTATTTCCGATTGGGCATAGTTTCTACAACTCTTATGTAAAATGGGAATTTAAAAAAAAAAAACAATGCCATAGAGTCAATTCAGACTCATAGTCACCCCATTGGGTTTTCAAGGCTGTAAATCTTTATGGAAGCAGAGTGACTCATCTTTCTTCTGTGGAGCGGCTGGTGGGTTCAAACCACCAATCCTCTGGTTTGTAGCCAAATACCTTAACCACTATACCACAAAAGCACATTTATATGTGAATAGAGATGTCAATTTAGGATTTCTTTACTGACCAATTAAAGCCATGAGCTATTGAGAAGTCATACATAAACTTGATTTTACATGTTGCTGTTGTTATGTGCTGTCGAGTCGGACCTGATTCATAGCGACCCCTCCTTGGGTTTCTGAGGCAGTATCACCATGGAACTAGATTGCCCAACCTTCCTTCTGAGGAGTGCCTGGTGGATTTGAACCGCCAGTCTTCTGGTTAGCAGTCAAGTGCCATAGGCGCTACGCTACCATGTAGCATTGTTTTTCTACTTTCAGTAATAATATTTTAGTTTTAATTATCTCACTAAGTTATAAGGTAAACTAGGGGTTAGATAATACTTTTAATAGTTTTCACAGTTGGATCTAAATTATGACATAGTATAAATCATTTCTTTTTGGAAGGTTTGACTTGAATTTAAATTGAAAATGGTACTTATTTATTCGGAAGTGGAATAGATTTTTCATGAAATTACAGACATGTGTAATTTGAAGAGATTCTAAAAGACATACAATTTAACAATCCTCACTGAGATTGTAGAATGCTCTCTAGGATTTTGGCCAAGCGGTCATCCTAATTTGATTTTAATATCTTACCACTTCCTGCGACAACCTATGCTGCTTTTCTCTGAATTTTAGAAAAGTTTTCTTTCATACTTCTTATTCCATGATTTTTAATTCTACTAGGGATGTTATATAATTCTTCCACTATCAAGATTCAAGGAAAATTCTCACCATATCAAGTTGCAACCATAGGCATTAATTCATATCCAAAGGTTTTGAATACTTTATCACCTCTACTGTCTCTGAGACAGAGCTGAACAAGATCTGAAACACTGACAGCAATAAAATCTAGTTAAAAAAATGGCACGGGGATGTCTGACCTCCTCTAACTTCATGAAGGGGAGAAGGAATCACCATCATAATTAACTTAAGGCTGACCTCTATGAAATGGAAGTAAAACATACTTCCACCCTTCCATCTTTTTACCACTTCTGACACCAGCTGTGCTTTCTTTGGCACTTTCTATTTCTTTCCTGGGTCTGATAATGCATAGCAATAGTCACTCAGAAATCACAGACAATAATCACAATTATGAAGGTTATTAAGGAAGTAACAAGTTGCAGTTCAAGATCAGAAACTATTCAGGATACAGTTCTTCAGTCAGGACAGCTCCTCAGCTACGCCCACCTTCAGGCAAACTTTTACCTTAGCCCCAGGCCCCTTGAGTTGGTTTCTGCACTGCAAGAATTACAAAGCTCTTTAGTTCTACCAATAAGTGGTCAGAGGCACCTCACTCTTCCAAGAAGTCTCCTGCCCAAAGGTTCTCAGCTGTCTAGCTCACTGAGATGGCATACCCACTGTAACTGCCTTGATCCATTGGCTGGAAGTCCACCGTATCATTTCTCTTCCACTGCTTCTAGCTTTCTCATGTCATATCCAGTGTTACAGCTCTCAGAATTATGGTGTGGATGAAGAACATTGAATATAACATAGGCTATCAGAAGAATGAATGAATCCGTCCTGCAAGGGTATAGCCAGAATGCTCCTTAGAAGAGAAGATGGGGAGACTTCATCTTACATACTTTGAACATGTTATCAAGAAGAACAATCACTGGAGAAGGACATTATGCTTGGAAAACTAAAGGATCAGAAAAAAGAGGAAGACCCTCAATGAAATAAATTGACACGATAACTTACAACGGGCTCAAACATAGCAATGGCTGTGAGGAAGGCAAATGACTGAGCAGTGTTTCATTTGGTTTTACAAAGTGTCATGACAAATCAGAATCAAATCTACAGCACCTGACAACAAAAACAAAGTACAACCCTAAATATGAAGACAATCATTCTGCCACCACCCAAAGACTATCAGAGCTTCACTCTAAATATAAGTGCTTTTTTTTTTTTTTTTAATTTTGCCCTTAATCATGGCAGGATAAGGGTGTTTAGCATTTTAGTGGTCACTTTATATTTTTTACAAAAGTTATAGTCACTGTGGACTAAAAAGGAGTTCTGGTAGTGTAGTGCCAAAGGCATTTGACTGCTAACCAGAAGGCTGGTTGTTCAAACCCACCAGCCACTCCTTGGAAGGAAAGTTTGGGCAATCTACTTCTGTAGTGATACCACCTCAGAAACCCAAGAAGGGGTCATTAGGAATTGGAACTGCCTTGACGGCAGTGAGTTTAGTTTAATTTTGATGGATTAAAAAGTGTTGCTGGGAGCTTTTTATTCTTATGTTAAATTTTGTACATTTGGCTTCATGTTTTAGTTTACTTTCTTACATCCAATATGGTGGTATAGCGAATTACTTGGTATGGCTATTCTAGCTATGGTTTTTGTGGCACCCACCAGATGAGCAGGTTAAACAATGTAAATGTGAGGCACTTGTTGTCTACCCATCAGCCACCCCTCAGAAGTGAGGTTGGACAATCTACTTCTGTAGAGATACCACCTCGGAAACCCAATGAGGTGTCACTATGAATTGAATTGACTCCACAGCAGTGATTTTGGTTTTTGTTTTGGTTTGTTCTCTATCAAGGGGACTGGTTAGCTTGTTAGTAATGTAAGGTACATGGCATCTTTGTGAGGGTGGGACCATGGAAATAAAGTGCATGGAACCCCTAATGTGGAGATTGGTCAGTTTTGTCATCATACTAGGCTTTTCCACAGGTGGAAAAGGGGATTTCACAATCCTCAAGACAGAGAAGAGCCAAGAGTGGAGCTCATCTTTGGAACCAAGATCCTTATGCTGATATGATGGCAGAGCGACTGGCAGAGAGTTGATGGCAGGAGAGGCAGTATAACTGAGAGACCAGCATGAGACAAAGTGGCCAGCTGAGAGCCTTTGGGGAGGAGGCTTGCTGGAGTAGTGGGGTGCACCTACTGGCAGAGCTAAAAGAGCTTTGTAACACCTGCCTGAGCAGGGCAGAGGCCAGGCCAAGAGGCCAAAGGCTGAAGAGAGGCATGTTTTGGGGTATGGCTGAGAGGGGGGGTGTCCCAATCAAAGAAGTGTATCCGGAGCATTCTTGAACCTGAATTATAAACTGTTAATTCCCTAGTAAACTCCATAATGGTGAGTATTGTCTGTGAATTCTGTGTGACCATTTAAATGAATTATCAAACCCAGCAGAGAAGTAGTGAGTACCATGAGAGGGACAGTTGGTGTCAAAATTGGCAAAAAGTTTGGAAGGTACCAGCATGTCTGGCCTCATAAGAATCAGCGTTGGGCTAATGTTGCTGATGGTGATTCTGTCTCCCCATTGTGAGTTTGGAAGAGGTCAGAAGATACTGCCCCAAAGTCCCTTTTGCAGGTACTATTGAATTTCATTTTTTAAAGATTTAATGACCTAGGATCAATTTGGAGGCTTATTTTTGTCATCTAGTACATTTAGTATTCCTTGACACTTTCTGGTAAATTTGAAGAATCTGCCTTCACATATCTTGAAAGTCTTTTGTAAATAGAAGAGAAAGAAAAAGGAAAAATAAAGAGAGAAATTATAAGAGTGAATGTTAGAGAAGGAAGAGGAAAAATAAAAGAAAAAGAAAGAATGGCTTAGAGATAAAATATAACTTATACAAGATACTTCATCCCTATTCCAAGTGATCCAAATGCCACAGAGGTTTAGCAAATTTAGAAACAGTGAAAGGTGCAACCTAATTAAAATTATTACAATACTGCCTACTCACATCTTCTTGGAGGAAGCTATAAAGTATAAATAAACAAATACATACATATGTTGTCTCTGCTGTATTTACTTTGCATATTTCCTCAAATTGCTCAAGGTGTTTATCACACATCTCATTCATTATCCTTACAGATATATGCTTAGAGGAGGAAATAATTATTATTTTTAATTACTTTTGTCTTAATCACATTGGGCTAGATCTTGGATTTCTGTTTCTTTAAGGGTGACAATAATATATTAGGTGGAAAGGTGATAAGAGTCATAACTGGGAATAATCAAAAGTACTATGTAAAATGATAGTGACAATATGCAGAGGTGAGTGGAATACCAATTAAGGATGGTGAGAAAGATTTGAGTTAAATAGGATTCTGGGAAGATAGTTGTAACAGAAACATGGTATCTGAATTTTCTGAAAGTATTTGAAAAACAGAACTAAATAGAACTAAATAGATGGTAACTTCAGGAAGCCCAAAATACAAATAGATGAAGACAAATTAGTCATCACTAACTGCCTTCTTAAAGAGCTCTGGTGGCATGGTGGATAAGGAATTTGGCTGCTAACCAGTAGTAGTTCAGTGGTTCAAATCCACCAGCCATCAGAACTGTGCTGAGATAATAGAGGGGAAGTAATACAAAACAAAACAAAACCCACTGCCACTGAGCCAATTGTGACTCATAGCAACACTGCACAACAGAATAGAACTTCCCCGTAGGGTTTCCAAGGCTGTAAATCTTTACATAAGCACATTGCTTCGTCTTTTTCCCAAGGAGTGGCTGGAGGGTTCAAACCTTGACAACCTTTTGTTTAGCAGCTGAATGCTTTAACCACTGCACCACCAGAGCTCCTTAGAGGGAGAGTAAAGGGCCTTGTAAATCAAAGAAATGAAAATTATCATTATTAACTACTCACTTGGAAGTTTGTCCATCTGCTCAAAGAAACAACCAAATCAGGAGAAGCACTTGGCAGTCACCAAATTTGCTGAAGTTCCAAGAATTGTGTGACAGTTGTCTAGAGTCTAGGCCCTGTGTAATCTAGATATCAACAATCTAATGCACTCTTATAAGTTGAAGTTCTATATTGAGGACATAGTACTGAGAGTAGAATCCAAATTTAACTGATCAGGGACAATAAGGGCAAAGGAAAGAGAAGATGCAGACAGGAAGTGGGGAGTATTGGATCTGGGGGGACCTAGTAGTAAAACAAAAAAAGTGCTCAGAAACTTGAGGCCATAGTTATGACTAGTTGATGATAGAAAAAGATAAGGGGATGTTAAAATGATGCAACTAAAATAAATATCTTTTTTCACCCCCAACACACCTCCAAGCACAAGATATCTAATCACTTAAAATATATAACAAAGAAAGTTTGCAGCAGAATCTCATTCATGTTGTTCTAATAATAATGATGATAATAAAAGAATAGGGAGCAGAAGGCTTCCCTATATAAAATGAAAGCATGCTATTAACATCTAACTGGTTAAGGCATTCAGCTGCTAACCAAAAGAGGGAGGTTCAAACCACCAGACACTCAGCAGAAGGAAGATGAGGCAGTCTGCTTCCATCAAGATTTGTAGCCTTGGAAAGCCTATGGAGCAGTTAATATTCTGCCCTATAAAGTTGCTATGAGTTGGAATCAACTCCTTGGCAGTGAATTTGGTTTAAAAAAAAAAAAAATAAAACAACTTTTAGTTAGCTGATTTATTTTATTATTTTAACCTTCCATAACATTTATTCTTTTGGCCTATTTCAAATATGAATTTATAAAATTCGTCTGTTAAGTAATTCATATTTGAAATAGGCCAAAAGAATAAATGTTATGGAAGGTTAAAATAATAAAATAAATTAGCTAACTAAGAGTTGTGTTTTTTTTTTTTTTTTAATGACAGAAATTTAAAAGATTGATATTATGTCAGTTTTCCAGGGCTGTTATAACAAAGTAACAGAAAATAAATGGCTTAAAATGATAACAATCTCTTATTTTACAGTCTGGAGGCTAGAAGTTCAAATTCAAGGTGTCAATAGGGCCGTAGTTTGCAGCACAGCATAAATCCATCTCTGCCTCTGTCTTCATGTGCCTGTTTTCTCTTATTTGTCTCTCAGTGTCCCTTCTACTCTTATAAGAACACCACTCATATTGCACTAGGACCCACTCTACTCTAGTAGGACTTCATGTGAACTAATAACATTTTCAAAGATCCTGTTTTCAAACAAACAAATGGTATTTTTAAATAAGGTCAGTTTCATAGGTACCATTGCTGTTGTTGTTTGTGAGGTGTTGTCCAGTCAGTTCCCACGCATAGTGACCCTATGTACACATAGTGAGCCTCTGTATAACAAAACACTGCCAGGTCCTGTACCATCCTCACAATTGTTGCTATGCTTCAGCCCAACCTTGCAGCCACTGTGTCAATCTGTCACACTGAAGGTCTTACCCTTTTTTGCTAAACCTCTACTTAGCTAAGTATGATGTCTTACTCCAGGGACTATGATGTTCCTTCAGATAACATGACCAAAGTGTGAGAGAGTAAGTCTGGCCACTCTCCCTTCTAAGAAGCATTCTGGCTGTACTGCTTACAAGATAGATTTGTCTTTCTTCTGGCAGTCCATGGTATTTTCAATATTCTTTGCCAACACCACAATTCAAATAAATCAATTCTTCTTTGGTTGTCCTAATTCATTGTCCAGTTTTCACATATAATAATGCATTAAAATATCATGACTTCAGTCATGTGCACCTTAGTCTTCAAAGTGACATGTTTAGCACTGTGAAGAGGTCTTTTGCAGCAGATTTGTCCACTGCAAAGTATCCTTTGATTTCTTGACTGCTGCTTCCATGGGCACTGATTGCAGATCCAAATAAAATGAAATCTTTGACTATTTCCATGTTTTCTTCATTTACCATGATGTTGCTTATTGGTCCAGTTGTGAAGATTTTTTTTTCTTTATTTTGAAGTGTAATCCATACTGAAGGTTGTAGTCTTTGATCTTCATCAGTAAGTACTTCAAGTCTTCCTCAATTTCAGAAAGGAAGGTTGTGTTACCTGTATATCACAGGTTGTTAATGAGTCTTCCTCCAATGCTGATGCCACATTCTTCTTCATATAGTCCATCTCCTCAGACTATTTGTCCAACATATGTATTAAAGAAGTATGTTGAAAGGATACAACCTTGGTGCATATCTTTACTAATTTTAAACCACATAGCATCCCCTTGTTCTGCCCAAATGACTGCCTTGTGGTCTATGTAAAGGTTCCTCATAAGCACAATTAAATGTTCTCGAAACCCAATTCTTTGCAATGTTATCCATAAATTGTTATAATCTACACAGTTGAATGGCTTTGCATAGTTAATAAAATACAAGTAATTATCTTGCTGGCATTTTTTGCTTTCAGCCAAGATCCATCCAACATCAGCAATGATATCCTTCCTTCCACATCCTCCTCTGAAACTGGCTTGAATTTCTCATAATTCCCTGCAATCATTTTTTGAATTATCTTCATCAAAATTTTGCTTGTGTTTGATATTAATGAGTTTATTCAGCAATTTCTGCATTCTGTTGAATCACCTTTCTTTGGTGTGTTAGGCTGGGTTCTCTAGAGAAGCAAAACCAGTAAAGCTTATAGAGAGAGAGAGAAAAAAAAAAAATGTTAGGAAAATGGCTCACACAGTTATAGAAACTGACAAGTCCCAAGTTCTTGGATCAAATGTCAAGCTGGAGGCTTTTCCTGACTCATGCAGCTGCAGGGGCTGCTGAGCTCAAGGTTGACAGGCAGTATACTGGCTGTTGACTCCAACAAATGATGAATCCAAGCTCACTAGGCTGGATGGTGGATTTTTCACTCATGGACAGTTGTAGGCAACACAACAGGATCCTGATCCACAGAAGACTGTCTCTTTTCCCAGGATGTCCCTAAATATATTGGAAGCAGGCCACACCCCTAGGGAAAATCCCTTTCAACTGATTGGTTGCTACAAACATATACATCCAATTTTATCATGGGAATAACCCACATCACAACTGCTTAAACCACTCAGCACTCACAAACCAAGTTGACACAAAATGCCAACTATCATAGCCTACCCCTTGCCAACTTAGCAGTTGTACATATCTCCTTAACCATATATAATCTCTAAATAAGGACAATTATAAAGACATATTTGCATCTAACATGATACATTAACACAAGTACAACAGAAACACATTAACCCTGTTTACATTTCATAGTTCAGAATAGAAGGAAGCAAAAATATTTGATGCACATATACATTGAAGAAATATAACAATTACAGTTCTTATTTCTGCAACTGGTCACATGGTCATAGATGATATTCAGAACTACCTTCTTCCACCACTCATTCTGTATTTCACTTACCCTGAGCAAGCTCCTCAGCTGGTCATGGTTTTTTGCCTGGTGAGGTGACCCAAACCTTCATTCCTGAAGAGTCTGGGCCACTAGTAGTCATATCAGAATTGGGTTGCTGTAATTTTCCATTGACTTCAATCACAGGGCATGGTAATACTAAGAGACCTCCTAAAGAATCTTCTGTATTCCAGACATATTCTTCTTAACCTCCTTTATGTAATGTCAATCCAATTTCCCCTTGATAATCAGGATCTATCACACCAGACAGTACAATAACATCCTTCTTTGTCCGTTGATCCAGAGGCAGGATGAAGGCAAATTGGCCATATCCAGAGGCTTAGGAGGGAATGGAATTGTGGTAGTTAAGGTTGTGTGTCAACTTGGCTGGACCTGCTTGAGTGGCTGGGCAGCTGATGGTAGTTATTCCCAGAAGAGACTGGCAATCAACTCCATGGTGGGATCTACCACAAGCAGCTGAGTAGCTACTTTAAGTCTGTGGTCTGCTTCCTGTATATAAGAAACATCTTTGGAATGGTCTCTAGCTTATGGCACACCTGAACCCTGCATATAGCTGTGTCATTTTTCAGCAGCCTGCCATACTCTGCTTAACTTGAGACTTTCAATGGACTTGAATTAATAGCCTGTAGAGTGGTTTGGTAACATTGGGACTGTGCCTTTTTATTTGTCAATCTTGGGCCTGTCAACCTCAGCAGCCAGCAGCTCTCTGAGTAAAGAAAAGCCTCCAGACTTCAGTGGGCTGGGAGCAGGAGACAGAGCTGAAGCCCTGTTCTGGCAGTCCATGGTACATTCAATATTCTTTACCAACAACATAATTCAAATGTGTCAAATCTTCTTCAGTCTTTCTTATTCATTGTCCAGCTTCTGCACACATATGACATGATTGAAAATGTCATAGCTTTAGTCAATGGCACAATAATCTCCAAAGTGACATCTTTGCCTTTTAACATTTTGAAGGGTATTTTGCAGCAGACTTGTCCAATGCAATATGTCATTTGATTTCTTGACTGCAGCTTTCCTTGGTGTTGATTGTGGATCCAGGTAAAACAAAATCCTTGACAACTTCAATCTTTTCTCCATATGTCAGGATATGGCTTATTGGTCCAGTTGTGAGATTTTTGTTTTGTTTTGTTTTGTTTTCTTTATGTTGAGGTGTAATCCACACTGAAGGCTGTAGTCTAACAGATTATGGATAATGGGAATTCCAAAATGCTTCATTGTGCTCATGCTGAACCTGTATATATACCCACAGACAGTTGTTCCAAGAAAAAAAAGCAACACTGCCTCTTTCAAAATCAGAAAATGTATGTCCTAGGGTTATATACTTTCATCATACTTATTCAATCTGTATAAAGAGAAAATAATCTGAGAAGCTGGACTATATGAAGAATGTAGCATCAGGCTTGGAGGAAGACTCATTAACAACATTCATTATGCAGTTTAAATAAATAAACACATCAGGGCAAATAAGACAAATTGGGGATGAAGAAGAATTCCAAAGCATTTCTGTAGATACCCTCACCTCAAGGAGGTGAAACATAACCCTAACACCTTCTTAAGTATTGGTTACACATGCCACTTTCTTCTAAAGAGCACAGTAAGGAAATGAAGGGTGGGGAGGGAAGAATAAGTTTATGGTGGAGGAAACTTGCCAATACTCTTCGACAAGTGGTGAGGTAGTATCGGCAATGATGCTACGCTTATTTTATATATCTTTGGTATGATACAAAGAAAATAACAATTACCTCTCTGATCTTCCTTCTCAAAACATATGACCTCAGTATGATAATGAGGAAAATACTAGACAAATCTCAATTGAAGAATACTCCTAAATACAGTTATTTTTCAAAAACAATGAAATTCTGAGAAATGGTCGTAGTGAAGAGAAGCCTTAGGAGACATGACAACTAAATGTAATGTGGTGTCCCGGATGGGCTCCTAGACATAAAAAGGATATTAAAACATAAAAGATGGGCTTTAGTTAAAAATAATAATATATCAATGTAATTTCATTAATTGTAACAAATGTACCATATGCATGTAAGTTTTAATAATAGGAGAAAGTGGGTGTGGTGCTTATGTATTACCTTTGCAATTTTTCTATATGTATAAAGTGTAGTTATGAAAAAAGTAAAAATCATTTTAGATATGGAGATTAAACCAAACAGAACACAGAATAAATGCAGACAATGGATAAGGCCATAAAAGAAGTAAAAGGTGTAAAATCCAAAAACATCTTTCTGGTAGTCTCTGCTTTCATCCAAGATCTCTCTAACCTCAGCAATGATATCCATTGTTCCACAATCTCTTCAGAATCTGGCTTGAATTTCTAAAAGTTCTCTGTCAAAGTATGTCTGTAGCCAGTTTTGAATTATCTTCAGCAAAATTTCACTTCCATGTAATATTAATAATATGGTTTGATAATTTCCATATTCTGTTGGATCTCCTTTCTTAGGAATTGGCATGAATATGAATCTCCTCCTCTTTGTTGGTTAGGTAGCTGTCTTCCAAATTTTTTGGCATGGAAGCATGAACACTTCCAGTGTTGTACTTGTTTGTTGAAGAACCTCAATTGGTATTGCATCAACTCCCAGAGACTTGTTTTCCTCCAATGACTTCAATGCAGCTTGGACTTCTTCCTTAATTACCATCAGTTCTTTATTATATGCTACCTCCCAAAATGGCTGAATGTCAACCAATTGTTTCTGATAGAATGGCTATTGAAAGGATGTCCTTTCATCTTCATTTGATGTTTCCTGTGTTCTCTCCACACACACACACCCTATGGAATCCTTTACTATAGCTGCTTGAGGCTTAAATTTTGACTTTACTTTTTTCAGTTTAGAAAATTTCTTATCACAAACCAAGAGGGCCAGAAGTATGTGGCACAACATTTTTCAAATGTTAAAAGTAAAGAAATGTCAAACCAGAAACCTATATACAAAGAAGATATTCTTCAGAATAAAAAAAAAAGAAATCAAAACATTCTCAGCTTAAGAAAAACTTGGAGAATGTGTCACTGTAAAGGAATGGCCAGATATATATATATATATTTGTTGTTGTTGTTGTTATGTGCCCTCGAGTCGGCCCCGACTCATAGCGACCCCTCCTTGGGTTTCCGAGGCAGTATCACTACGGAAGTAGGATTGCCCAACCTTCCTTCCGAGGAGTGGCTGGTGGGTTTGAACCACCAGCCTTCTGGTTAGCAGTCAAGTGCTTTAGCCACTATGCTACCAGAGCTCCTATATATATATATATATATATAAAACTCGACGGCACATAACAAAAACAACTATATATATATGTGTGTGTGTGTGTGTGTGTGTATATATATATATATATATATATATATATAATTTTTTTTCCTCTAAAATGAAAGTAAATAGTCAAAGAAAAAAATCTTGGAAGACAGAACATGGTAAGCAAAAATATGGGTAAGTAGAAAAGCCTCCACTTCTCCTCTTGAGTTTTCTAAGTTAAGTCTTGAGACAGAAGTAACATGGTTTGATGTGGTTCTAAATGTAAGTAGAAGTTAATTTTAAAGGGTTGTATTATAAATGGAGGAGGTTAAAGGGACCTAAAAGGAAGTAAGGTTTCTATACAACACTTGAACTAGGCTGGTAAAATGATGGCACTGGCAAAGTGGTGCTCCTCAATTAGACTATGATACGTTATATAATATATATTATGTACTATATATTATATACTATGTATATACAATATAATGACATAATATAAATCATATATTAGATAATGCCATACCTAATGCAACCATTAAATTTCTATATAAAATACATTTTTAAAAACTATTGATAAAATGAAATTCTAAAATGTATTCAAGTGCCCAGAGGAAGACAGGAAAGATGAAGCAGAGGAAGAAAAAAAGAGAGAACACATAAAATAAATAAAATGACAGATTCAGATCCTTAAAACACAGAGATAGACACACACAAATAAATATGAGTAAAACTGGGGAAATCTGAAGAAGATCAAATGGATTGTCTTATTGTTAATCCTCTGGTTGTGATATTATACTATAGATTTTTAAAATGTTTCCATTGAGGGGCTCTTGGCAGAGCCCACAAAGTATTTCTCTACATTTTTTCTTATAACTGAATGCGAATCTGTAATTACTTCATTTAAAAACTCCAATTAAAAATGTATTTTGTAGTATATTCCCAAGTTTGCTCCACTCTCCTCTTTTATTACCCTGTAATTTAAAGAACCAATCAAGAAATTCAGGAGGAGGCATATTAGATTTTTTTTTTTATATTCTTGAAATAACATTATCATAAAAGTGGAGAGTATACTAGTGTTTACCAGGGGTTAAGGAGTGGATGGAGTGAAAGGGAGGTGGTATGAGCACATAAAAAGATAGTACGGACTTCCTTATAATGTTGGAAATATTCCATATTCTGACTGCATCAATGTTAATATCCTGGTTGTGATATTTTATTATCGCTGTGCAAAGTGTCACCATTGAGGGAAACAGGTTAAAAGGTAGGTGGGATGTTTATATTATTTTTTAATTGTGCATATGAATATAAAATTATCTCAATATTAAACATATAAATAAAAAATGGAATTCAGCTAATTAAGATAAATGCTAAGAAATGGTATAAAGGACCACCAGTGGGTACAGAATTTGTTAAATGTAAAACTAATCATATTACCAAATATTTATGGGAATTATGGGTTTTAAAATATTATAAATTGAGATAATATAAATATCACTATCAAAAATTTGGAAGTAATAGACAATGAAAGGGATTGAGAGGCCCATCTTTCAGAGAAAAGAGGTAATTTGTCAATTTTTACTGACTAAAATTAAACTATACAGTTAAAAGTATATGTTTAATATTATTTTATTAAATCTTTAGAGACACTTCTTGAGAAGTAATATTTTTTCTACATTTAAACAAACTATTTGAATTTCAAAACTTTCACTTCAGATAATTTTTGTTGCTTTAAATAAAATGAAATGTAATATCATCTAATAGCACAGTACAAAGCCTAATCTAATAATGATGCTCCTGGACCCATGAAAGGTAAAGAGGAAAGATAAGGAGGTAATCGTTGTAGTGGAAGGTTATTATAATCTTCAGAGCAGGAAACAATTGGATTTGCACCTTTGATTTTGTATTTATTGAATAGAGCTCTAGAACAGGTATTAACTTTGTCTAAAATTCAGTCTCCTTTTCTCTAAATTGAGCCTAACACTGCTTATAGCTTACAAGATTGTTCTAAAGTTTAAATGAGATACTATAGGGACAGCTGGCAACACCACACCTAGCACAGACTCTATTCTCTGCCTTAAAGTTAGAATATACTAATTTCTCAACGACTATTAATTGTTTCTTGTCTATTCCCATTATGCTCAATATATTTTGATTAAGACCACATGGAATTACACAATATATTTAAAATAACTTCTATTTTAACATATTAAAAATTTCTGATATGAGTAAACAACAGATTAGATTAAAAACCCAAGTGTCAGTAAAGACACAATGTACCAATTTGCTTTTCACTAGTGGAAATTCAGTTGTTGGCAGGAAGTAGTCAAACAATTTATATATTTCTTACTTCAAGTCAGGCAGCGTCTGGTTTGTCATGGAAGACTGAACATTCGTCTGCTTTTTTCTAACCCAACTGTCCTCCCCATATGTATTCACAGAAGTAAGCTTCTGAATCAAATTAATAAAACAATAGGCCATTAGGCAAAATATGATGAATTTCCTCTCATTAATCAGGGGTTAAAGAATAAACCAGCCTTCTCCCAACATAAGTGATGATGCAAGAAAAATAGCAGTCACACAGGTTTGCTGACAGCTTGTGTATCCTCATATCATTTTGGTTCACTGCTGTAATTCACTGCTCAATGAGAGCCGATAGGTAAACTTGCTCTGCATCTAGTTTCTCTAGTTTTCTTAGCAGGGAATCAGCCTGACAGTAGTTTCTGAGCCCCTCATGAAAATCATCTCATCAGGAGAATATTGAAGGATAAATAGGTGGTAACATATTACCTAGGACAGCTTATGTAGGAATTACATGCTTATTTTGAGAAAGTAACCGGGATAGAGTCAGTCCATCCCTCTTGCTGACAAGTAAACAGCACAAGAGTTAAATTGGCACTATGGAGGGGGGCACATAACAACAACAACAACATGGGAGGGTGAGTGTGCATCACCCACTAACCACAATTCAAATGTGTGTTTTTACGAGACCCATGGCCCAGATGCTTAATTTTCTATACAAAATTTGTCTAAGCTGTTATGGTAAGGGAAAATAAGGAAAAGCCTCAATGACATGGTGTGGTAGTTATGTTTGCGTGTCAACTTGGCTGGGCCTGGTTGAGCGGCTGGGCATCTGGTGGTAGTAATTCCCCATGATGAGACTGACAATCACCTCCATGGTGGGTTCTACCACAAGCAGCTGAGTAGCTGCCTTTGGGATGTGATCTGCTTCCTGTATATAAGTAGAAGCTTTGAGAATGGTCTCTAGCCTATGGCATGCCTCGACTCTGCATGTAGCCATGTCGTTGCTCAGCAGCCTGCTATGCTCTGCTGACCTTAGAACTTACAATGGATTTAAGTTAATGGCCTGCTGTGTGGTTTGGTAACATTGGGACTGTGCCTGTTTTTTTGTCAACCTTGGGGCTTCTCAGCCTCAGCAGCTAGTAGCTGTCTGAGTGAAGAAATGCCTCTAGCTCCAGTGAGCCAGGAGCAGGAGGCAGATCTGGACCAGCAGGTTGAGGGGCTGTGTGAAAGGGGCTTTCACACAGCCCCTAGAGCCTGGTACTTTGAACTTGGACTGAAAGCCTCCAAATTGTAAGAATAGACTCCTGTTGAAGGCCATCCCATTTGTGGTATATTCTTGTCAGAGCAGCACTATGTAACCAGAACAGATGGACTGACACAATAACCTCAGCAATGGGTTCAAACATGTCAAAGATCATGGCCATATACAGGACCAGGCAACACTTGTTTCTGTTATAAATAAGGTCCCCACGAGTCAGAGTCAACTTGGTGGCAACTAACAACAACATTACTTAAAACAAGATTTCAAAAATTATGAAGTATACACAGAATGGAAACACTCAATTATCTTTACGTAATTAGTGTTTACAGAACACTATTCCCAAAGACAGGAGCTCTGTAGCATGGTGCCTAAGGCACTTGACTGCTAACCTTCAAGGCTGGCAGTTCAAACCCACCAGCCACTCCTCGGAAGGAAGATGGGGCAATCTACTTCTGTAGTGATACTGCCTCAGAAACCCAAGGAGGGGTCACTATGAGTCAGGTCTGACTCGATGGCACATGACAACAAACAACATTCCCAAAAATCTATAGTGATATAGTGGTTAAAGCATTAACCTGCTAATCAAAAGACCAGCTGTTCAAACCCAGCAGTCATTCCAAGGGAGACAGAAGAGGCAATCAGCTTTCATAAAGGTTTACAACCTTGGAAACCCTATCATTGTGAGCCAGAATCAACTTGATAGTAGGGGGTTTATTCCCAAAAACTTCACAAAACACATTATTTTTAAGGGCATGTTGGGTTTTAACAAAGCAGATCACAACGAACGTTCACAAAATAATTCATAATAACCTTCAAAAGTGTTAAATCTAACCATGTGTATTCACTGAGTACAGTGGAAGTAAATTAGAAGTTAATATGTAGAAAGCCAAAAATATTTAGAAATTAAACAATGCTTTTCCAAATACCATCTAGATCAAAGATGATATCATAGGAAAAATTAGAAATTTGTTTGAACTGATAATGAAAATACAACATCAAATATGGGAGATGCATCTAAAACAGTGGTTAGAGGAAAATTTATAGCATTAACTGTTTATATTATAAAAGAAGACAGACTTACCATTAAATATTCTATATTTATGACTCAAGAAGATAATGAAAGAAGAGTAAAATGAATTCAAAATAAAGAGAAGTGTGTAGTTCCAGCAAGATGGCGGACTAGGCAGAAGGACTGCACAGACCCTCTTCAACAAAGAAAAGGGAAACCAATTAACACAGA
>NW_006921792.1:5404736-5415200 GCF_000298275.1 Orycteropus afer afer | reverse complement strand
TTTTGGTCAATGACATGAGACAAAGTATATGTGAACTGCTGTATGAAAAGTGAATTTACTCTGTAAATCTTCACCCAAATCAAAATAAAATTAAAAACTAAATAAATAAATAAAGAGAAGTGTGCTGTTTAAGACTATGTGTCAACTTGGCTAGGGAACAATTCTGAGTGATTTGGCAGATATATAAACATCCACCACTTTGTGATTTGATGTAAGCAGGCAATTAGTTGAAAGGGGGATTTCCTTTGGTGTATGTGTGGCCATATGAATGTGCTGGCAAAACTCTCTCTCTCTCTCTCGCTCTCTCTCTCTTTCTCAATCCTACATGTGACTCATCATCTTCTTCCCTTCTGTTCTTGGGACATGAGATAGCAGTCTGCCTGCAGATTTTGGGATATGCCACCTCCTACAGCCCCATGAGCCAGAAGCCTGCTCCAGTCTGTTGATTTTGCAACCAGGTGAGTCAGGAGAAGCCTCTAGCCTTACCTACAGATTTTGGACTTGCCAGACTCCACAGTACATGAGCCATTTCCCTGAAATCCTACCCCTTTCCCCTATTAACCAGGGATTAAAGAATCAACAAGCTTCACTGGTTTTGTTCTTCTGGAGAACCCAGCCTAAGATACTTGATATTGAGAAAGGTGCTAGAGGAACAACATTATAGGAATGAATTTTCTGAATTGTTCTCCAGTCTGGTTAGTCTTAAAGTCACTAATGAGTCTGTCTTCAGAAGTTAAGAGGGCATTGTTAATCCATTACATGAGGTGGCAATAGAAATACGCTAAATGTCACTACCAATGGATCAAATATTTGTGAGAAATAAGGATCTGAATGATTGCAAATGTGATACTTTCTACAATTTTGTCAGAATGAAAAGTATAAAGAAGCCAGTTGGTTGGTCCTACTTTTCTTAGAAAAAATGGTGAAAGACAGGGATGAGTTAAAAGCTTCAGAGTCACAGCTCAAGTTTGCTGCATAAAAAACATGAAAGTTACCACTTGTGCCCTGAAAGAAAGCTGTATTTCTTTTAGTGACAGAGCTGATATTACTGAAAACCACACCCAGGATTTTATTATAAGAGTAGCTGAATTACAATGCCAATTAAATTCCCAACTTCAAATGGTGCCTGAAGTTAAAATGAGAGCATTAATTGTGAAGAAATGGGATCCTAAAACTTGGGATTGGGCATATGAACAGATAATCATGAACACTGAGCCTCTAAATTCCATTGAATCACTACTCCCAACAGAACCTCCTCCTACTTACATCTGAAGAAATTATACCATCTTTGTCTGCTAAACCACACTCCCCAGTAGAACCGTTATCCTTTCCATCTCATCTGATAAGATTAACCTAACTATGTCTGAAGAGTCTTTGTCTAAGACATCATCTCAAGCATTTCCTAGGGCATCACCTAAGGCAGATGCTTTAAAAGGCATTGCTGAATCCAGGATCCACTGCTCTAGACCTACAACTGGACTTAAGTCCCAATGATCCCCAAGAGGTGAAGTACAAAGTGTAACCGAGGAGGAAGTATACTATATTCCAAAACAACCATTTGATTTTTAAATATATGCAAACAGAAACCTGAGGAATATGTGCAGGAATGGCTAGTTAGGGTATGAGAGAATGGTACAAGGAACATAGTGTTGGATCAGTCTGAGTTTAGTGATACCAAAAAAACAAAACTCACTGCCATTGAGTTGAATCCTACTGATAGTGGCCACTCCTTGGGTTTCGGACGCAGTATCACTATAGAAGTAGATTGCACAACCTTTCTTCCGAGGAGTGGCTGGTGGGTTTGAACCACCAGCCTTTTGGTTAGCAGTCAGATGCCTCAGGCACTATGCCACCAGAACTCCCACATGACCAACTAGGAGGCAGAATAGAAGCACTACACAATTAACTGGGATGTCCCATGAACTCATCACTCTGTAATTCCAGATTAAGAAACCAAAACCCATGAGGTGTTTGGTTGTATGTAATCAGCCTCAGCAACTGTTCTTTTGTTGTTGTAAATATATCTATTACACACCTTTTGCCAATTCCACTTTTTACAGGTCTACAATTTATTGACACCAATTACATGAATTAATTATATAACTCCAACTGTAATCGATGTAATTTTTCCATCATTGTATAATCACTGATAAACTTTAGTCTCTGTGTATTTACCTTTTCTTCTCTTTTTGTATGTGAGGTCATACAACATTTGTCCTTTTGTGATTGACTTATTTAACTCAGTATAATGTCTTCAAGTTCCGTCTATGTTATAACATGCATTAAGACTTCATTTCTCACTCTGGCTGAGTAGCATTCCATTGTATATATGTACCACATTTTGTTTATCCATTCAGTTATTGATGGGCTTTCAGGTTGCTTTCATCTTTTGTCAATTAGGAATAATGCCACAATGAATGTTGGCACATATATACCTGTTCATGTCACTGATTTCAAATTCCTTGGGCATATTCTTACCCGTGGAATTTCTGGATCATATGGTTTGAACCTACCAACCTCTCCACTGGAAAGAAGACCTAACAATCGTCTTCCATAAAGATTATAGCCTAGGAAAACTTATGGGTCTATTCTACTCTGTCACAAAGGGTATCTATGAGTCAGAATTACTTCATGGAACACAGCAACAACAATATTGCAATGAAACGCTAACTAGAAAATGAGGTATAACTGGTACAACCACCAGGATAAAAGAAATTAGATTGTGAATGCCAAGTTGTAAGAAGAAGTTAGAATAACAAAACTACACGTATGCTTCTGGCAAGATAATTGGAAAATAGTTTAGCATTATGTTAAAAGTCTAACATTTATATAACATATGATCCCCAAAATCCAGTTTACAGAAATACCAGTTTACACCCTAGAGATATTCTCAAACATACATGCAAATATAAATAGTTGTAAGTCATGGAGTAAAATCATAAGAAAATATATCAGAAAGCAAAATTATTTTTCTTTCTGCCCCATTCAGCTGGCCTTTTGGGCTAGCTCATCCTGTTCTTTAACATGAAGATTCAGACAAAGCTCCATGAATTTCTGATCACTCAGACAAATAACATTAGGTAATTGTAAGTCACAGGAGTCAGTCTTAATTTAGTAACTAAAATGTTCTGTCCTATGTAATAGTCAAAACTTAAATCTTGGTTTAAACTTAAAAAGTCCTCATTCTACCTCACTTGGGAGAAGGGCTTAAAATTGGTTTCTTCTCATCTTCAGGAAAAATATAAAGCAAAAGAGGTGCAAAGTATAATGGGTTAAGAACTTTCTCATTACTGTGTTATATGGAAATTTGGCATCAGTTCTCTCTGGCATTAGAATAGGATTGTAGCAGTCTCTCTCTCTCTCTCTCAAAAATGCTTTCATCATCCTTGAGGGATCACCATTGCTTCTACTCCTTGCCCTATTACAACTGTCAACTGATGTTCCAGGACTCATTTTGAAGTGCCCAGCCATTTAGCAATACTTCTACTAAAGACCTGGCCTCTTATCCCAGAAGGAACTACATGATCCTCTAGAGTTGAAATAAAAATAATTATTAACTACCTGAGTTTTCAGGGCCAATGAGGGCCAATGAGGCCAATGAGAATTAGAATACTTAATTTAGCTACATTCTCTTTTATTATATTTTTTGAAAATACGTAAGACATGAAGGTGAAAAGCAATATGAGTGGCAGGCATAGGAAGACAAAATAGTAGGAATACAAAACAGATATAAATAGAAAGGAGATAGATGTTCATCAGAATCTGTCGTGTATGTTAGCTTTTTCTTTAAGTCATTGCCTGCTGGTTTGTTAGCTGTGAGTCACAGAATATTTAACACCTCAAAACACTGCTATTTGGAACCTCTAATCAATCATTTAACCATGGTTCACAGCCTTTAGCTGCTATTACCTACTAGAAAGTAACTTTCAGAAGAGCTTGCATCCTTTTCTGTTCCACAGTGCATCCTCATGTCCACTATCTCGCTTTATGGCAGCCATACATTTAAAACAACTGTCAGAATTGATAAATGAATAAACACACTTGTGATAGTTGGAGCTGTGTGTTAACTTGGCTGGACCACAATTCTGTGTGGTTTAAGCTGTTGGGATGTGGTTATTCCCATAATGGGATCAGATGATTATGTTTTGAGCAGGCAATCTGTTGAAAGGGAGTTTCTCTAGGGGTGTGGCCTGATTCCAGTATATCTATGGACATTCCAGGAAAAGAGACATTCTTCTGTGGATCAGGACTCTGCTGTGCTGCTTACAACTGTCTGTGAGTGAACAAGCCACCATTCAGCCTGGAGATCTTGGATTCATCATTTGTTGGAGTCAACAGCCAGTGTACTGCCTGCCAGCCTCGAGCTCCTCAGCCCCTGCAGCTGCAAGTCTGGAAAAGCCTCCAGCTTGATGTGGAAAAGCCTACAGCTTGATGTTTGATCCAGGGACTTTGGACTTGTCAGCTTCTATAAGTGTGTGAGTTTCCTAAGATAAATTTCTCTATATATACATATATATATATAAGCTTTACTGGTTTTGTTTCTCTAGAGAACCCAGTCTAACACACACTTTTTAACTTTCAGGGGGAAAACGAAGTTATCTCTGATCTCCATGATGGAAATAAAATAATATCACCAGATGAAATCACATTAAAGGTAATATCTTACCCATGTTGTTGTTGTTGTTATGTGCCTTTGAGTCGGACTCATAGAGACCCCTCCTTGGGTTTCCGAGGCAGTATCACTACTGAAGTAGATTGCCCCATCTTCCTTCCGAGGAGTGGCTGGTGGGTTTGACCTGCCAGCCTTCTGGTTAGCAGTCAAGTGCCTTACTACGCTACCAGAGCTCCTCTAGTTAAACGTTTATTGATTCCTTTGTTTCCCAAACTTTTATTGTGGATTTGTTAAATAAATCTTAAAAATTCATCTTTGTCCTGGGATAAAAACTAGTTATCAGAATAACACTCACACAAGATACAAGAATTATAGTGGCTTTACAAAGCACATGCCTAAAAGTATACAGAGTCAAACTCCCTTGCTTCCAATCCCAGGTATGTAACATTACCAAATTAAATTAGGCAAGGTACTAAATACTTTTGTGATTCTCATCTGCAGGAATGAAGAAATGCTTTAGTACCTATTTCACTGGATTATTGGAAGATTAGATGTTAATAACTTAATCTAAAACCTCACACATAACAGATATTACACATGTTGTTTTTAAGTATTTTTATCTCACTTTTGTCTCTACAGAGTTCCTAGAGATTATATCACATGTTTGCAAAAGTAAATCCTTATATCCATTATGTGGAATTCACCATTGTGTTAAATTACCATTAGGTTTCCATAACAAAACAATTACACTTAAAAGGCCTTCCTGCATAGTGCAGGAGAAATCAGTTCAGTGGCTAAACACTGAATCACTGGACTGACCCTTAGCCAGAAGACTGCCTGTTCGAACTCACCAGAGGCATCGCAAAAGAAAGTCCCACTATCTCGTTCTGAAAGGTCACAGTCATTGAAAATCCTGTGGAGCACATTTCTACTTTGAAGTATGTGTTTGTTAGCATGAGTCAGAATGGACTCGATGGTAACTTACAAAAACAACAGCAATCTATCCTTAAAGTGCCCTTGCTACTGCTTACCAGAGGTCCAACTACTACCAATAAGACCTGCTAATGCCTGTCCCAAGATTGCCAATGTCCAACACCTGCTTATGTCTTTACCGAGGGTGAAAATAACCTTCATTTACAAAGCCACAAATATTCTCCTAATTATTGGACAAAGGTCTAGCGCATTTTACTTTCAGAGTAGAAGTCATAGGCACTAATGTTATTAACACATTATACTATCATTTTCTTCCAAGGAAAATACAGAAATAATGTATTTTATTTTCTTGTTTTCTTTCCTTATCTTATAGTTCATACATAAATTCATGAACCATGGGCAGAAGAGATTTGAGAAAAATAATATTCTTTGGTTGTATTTATTCAGATTTCCTTCATTGACCTTGAATCTAACCTATATGTTTGAATTTTCTTTTCCTTTAAGTACTCCCTTCTCCCTCCTCCTACTTGAGTGCTGCACAAAAACTCATATAAATAACTACTTTGCAAACTTCAGGTAAGACAAAATGTGTCAAATTCTAGGATATCCACAGAGTAGTTTCAATAACATATCACAAAAATATGAGTCATTGGCAGAGAGTAGCTGAGGGAGCTTGGGACCCGAAGAGTTAGTTGAGAAAGAAGAGGGAAGACTGGAATAACTTAGAAATGCTTATTAGACTCTCAGGGGTATTATTAGTAGCTGTTTTTGTTGTTATGTGCTGTTGAGTTATCTCCAAATCATAGGGACCCCTCCTTGGGTTTCCTAGGCAGTATCACTATGGAAGAAGATTGCCCAATCTTCCTTCCAAGGAGTAGCTGGTGGATTTGAACTGCCAACCTTCTGGTTAGCAGTCAAGTGCCTTAGGCACTATGCCACCAGAGCTCCCTATTAGTAGCTAGGACATCTTGATTTTTATTGTTGTTTTTGTACCGTCGAGTCAGACTCAACTTATAGCAACCCCTTCTTGAGTTTCTGAGGCAGTACCACTATGAAAGTAGATTGCCCTGTCTTCCTTCTGAGGAGAGGCTGGTGGATTGGAACCACCAGCCTTCTGGTCAGCAGTCAAGTGCCTTAGGCACTATGCTACTAAAGCTCCTACCTTGATTAGTATGAGAGGGGCGAAAAATAACAGCTTTTCTTCTTTGGACGGTTGGTGCAACTTACTGCCAAGTCCTGAGGGTAAGCCTGCAGTTCAAAGGATATAAACCATCCTCATTGCAGAGAAAATAGCTACCAATCAATTGATTAGGGAGAGTTGGAGACTCAGAAATACCACATAATCCAAGCTGTACCTGGTCCATAAATTCATCATTAAAACTGTTAACCAGACTAATGTATTCTTTTCTAAAGGTAGGCAGAGGTAAAAGACCTCAAAAAGTATGACTTTGTGCCACTGACCTAGACTTTGTGTCTCTATAACATTTTACAACTATCTTATAAAGGCAATCTTTCTACAAAGAAATGGTTTGACAAAACTTTGTATCCTGTTGTTGTGGTCCTAAGTATAAATATATAGATGACAGATACATAGATAGATAGATAGATGATAGAGATACAGATATAGATATGAGTAGATATAAATATGTATATATATGTGTGCATGTGTACATATATGTATGTATATGTATATGTATATGTAAGGAGCTCTTGTGGTTCAGTCACTAAGGCATTTATCTGCTAACAGAAGGTTGGCTGTTCAAACATACCAGCCACTCTTTGGAAGAAAGGAAGATGAGGCAATCTACTTTCATAAATATTTACTGCCTTAAAAACGCAATGGGGGTCACTATGAGTCATAATCAGTTTGATGGCAGTGAGTTTGTTTTTTGGGTTATATATATATATATATATATGTATATATATCTTTTTATAGAATTACTTTGGAGTCCCTGAGTAGTGCAAAAAATTAATATGCTCAGTTGCTAATGGAAAGGTTGGAGATTTGAGTTCATCCAGAGGAAACTTGGAAGAAAGGGCTAATGATCTACTTCCAAAAAATGCCCCTTCAGGCCTGGAACTGGATTCACTTCCGTGGATTAACTCTCAGCCAAACAATAGAAAGGCCTGCAAGCAGAACACCAACCTCAGGGATATGCACCCTAATACCCTAGGGAGATGCACCCACCCCTTAGATCAATCAACCTTGAGAAATCAGAAGGGCAGCATTTGCACAGAGGGAAATCTGGACAGACAAGAATGCATAGATAAAAAGATCACAGGGAAGGGCTAGTCGCAGGGAGTTGATGGGAGGAGAGCTTTTCATCTTGGGATTGTCATGAGGCTATGAAAACAAATGTGCATGAATTATTGAGAGTAAAAAAAAAAAAATCTGCTTTGTAAATTTGTACCCAAATCACAATAAAATATTAAAAAAAAAAAAAAAAATCAGTCATTGAAAACTCTATGGACCACAAATCTAGTCTGATACAATGGGGTCACTATGAGTCAGGATCCACTTAATGGAAATTGATAAAATTGGTAGATATGGATGTGGATTTATTCTCTTAGTAATATTTGTCTGCTATCATCTTTAAAATTTATCATGATATTTATGTCAATAGTATAAACTATAAATCTATTTAAAACATTAATATTTATTTCTAATAAAAAGTCCTATGAGAGTTTTATAATAATCCCTTCAAAGTTATTCATAAGGTTTCAACATCAGTGACTGAAAACCAGAGGAATTGTGGGATGACATCAAGAACATCATCCACGAAGAAAGCAAAAGGCGATTCAAAATGGAGTCTCGCCAGTTAGCAGCATGCCTTTTTTCCCTCTGGCATCTAAGGACTTTGAAAACTAGGTACAGCAGTTTGAATTAGGGATTTTGGCGCTCTGAACAGTTCACTGAATCAGAGTGCACCAAACACAGAAGAGCAGAATTGAAGGAAAGGCACAGGGAGATTATTTACGAAAGAACTACTGGCAGAGGACAGATGGGCACCTGAGAGAGACCATTGCAAACTTTCCTGGAGCAGTCACTGTCTGCTGGGTGAGGGCAGCCACCTGAGATCCCCGAGCCAAGACAGAAATCACCTTGTAGTAGCATACCAGAGACCACTACAATATTCCAGTGGGCAGTGGCAGAGATCTGCCTCCAGCAGCTGATGTTGTCAGTAATTTGGGTTATTTGGGTGCTGGCGGGCACAGGTACCTCTGCTGAGATTTGGTGGAGAACTCACTGTTGTGCCAGAAAGGCTAGCTCCCTCCCCTCCCAGCAGATCACAGAGCAAGCTTGGATCAGACTGGGAGACACCGTGCTTTTCTTTGCCACAGTTATCGGGACCACATGTCACTAGCAGGTACTCCCCCAACTCCAACAAACCTGAAATTGCACGCATATTTGGCACCACAGGTGGGCGTTATAACAGACAAACTCCAGACCCGGGCATTAATGGTCTGGAGGGATTGCATCAGCACTGTGGGCAGACGGGGCATGCAGAGCAAAGAAACTGCAGCTGAGTGTGATCCCGGGGATTTTGCCTTGGAACCATGCTTTGGCGCTGTGGGGCCACGAAGGCAGGGTCTTTGAGTGTTCCTGAAATTGGTGGAAATTTGTGATCCTCTAACAAGAGGAATCTTTCCTGAGGTTGAGCCACAGTCTTGCAAATAAATATGTCATGAATAATAGCCTGCTCAAAGCCCTAGAAACCAACCCTAACAACACCAAGCTTTCCTTCTTCTGTTCCCACCTTCTCCGCCAATAACTTCATTCATTCAACAGAAGAAACCATATTCAGCCAATTACCATAAAACCTCCCACTTCTAACTCTAAACCCTCTTTACGAAAAACAGAAATACATATCCACACTACACACAGTGATTCCACCATCTCAAAGAAAAGAGCAGAGCGACCCAATACACCTGAATCAATAATAAAATGAAACACACAAGCTTCACCTTTTCAAAATATTGAACCATAAAATCAAGACAAAACAAATGAACATGTAACCAGAAGCTAGAGATAACCTAAACAGACAGCACTCTACCAGATTCCAAGGACTTAAGAAGAGGTTCTGCTTTCCAGTAACCCCAAGAACTCTCAGGACCTGCACTACATGACTAAAAAGGTCTTAGTTTACACCTTTTTTTTCTTCTTTTAATTTATATATATTTTTTTTTTCTCTCATGGTTAACCCTGTTCCTTTTTCTTTTTTTTTGTCCTGTTCATTAGTTTGTTTTCTTTCTTCATTACTCTCCTTCTCTGCCTTTTTTCTTTTAGTGACCTATCCCCAGATATTGCATATTTATCTGTTTTCTTCTTCTTTTCACCACTTTTTCTTTTTTTGGGTTACTGTTCCTGTGTGATTTCAGGGTGTATTTTTTGTCCTTGTGCTTTTAGTTTTTCTGATGGTTATTCAATTGTAATCTTTGCCTAACTGAGTGGGACTGCAGTCCCCATAAGATACAAGTATACCCACACCTCCTGCAACTTCACTTACTGAGCAAGAGCTAGCACCTCCTCTCCACCAATGGGCCAATAATAAAAAAACACCAAGAAGAGCCTGAATCACCCTTGGCTGCTCTTCACAAACAATTAACAGAGATCTTAATACAATACCACAATGCCTCGGAGACAATAGACCATCACAGTCCACACAAAGATGCACAAAGAAGGTTACAGACCCAGAACACATCCCCGAGGGAGAAGCAGCATTGAAACTCTCTGATAAGGAATTCAAAAGAACTATATTTAGGTATCTTCAAAGGATTGAGAGACAGACCCAAGAAAACACAGAAAAAAACCTTAGAAGAATTTTGGAAGAAAATACAATAATAAAATGACAAAATAAATGAAAAATTAGAAATGATTCTAAATCTACAGATAGAAATCCAGAAGATTAATACTAAAT
>NW_006921792.1:5403583-5404511 GCF_000298275.1 Orycteropus afer afer | reverse complement strand
AGACATATCATCATCAAACTCACCAAAACCAAGGACAAAGACAGAATCCTGAGAGCAACAAGGGAAAAACAAAAAGTTACATACAAAAGTCAGCCAGTAAGAATAAGCTTTGATTTCTCAGCAGAGACCATGCAAGTGAGAAGAAAATAGGATGGCATATATATAAAACCCTTAAAGAGAAAAATATTCAACCAAGAATTATATATCCAGCAAAATTGTCCCTCAAATATGATGGTGAAATTAGGAGATTTACAGATAAGCAGAAATTAAGGGAATTTATCAAAACCAGACCAACCTTACAAGAGATGCTAAAGGGAGTACTTTGATCAGAGAGACAAAAATAGAAAATATGAACAGACCATTAATACACAAGATGACATATCCCAGACCACAACTATGGACATAGCCAAAATAAAATGAGCTTACAAGATTGTAAACAGGGAACCAGAGACATCAATTGGCAAGTGACGACAACTACAAACAAAAAGGGGGAAAAGACTGTAAGGTTACAGAACTTCTAAATGGTGAGGAAGTTAAGAGAGTTGCAAGACAGAATGGACTGTTCTAAACTTAGGGAGAAAATTATAAATCATAGGATAACCTCAAAGAAAAATGATAAACCTTCATATTAAAATAAAAAAAGAGGACAAGCACAAATACTCAACAAATACTAAAACAACAGCAACAAAGGAAATGATAACAAGATTCATAAACATAATGAGCTCAGCAAAGAAAATAATATGGAACAAAGAAACCAGGGACACCATGAAAAAACACATACTAAAATGACAGCGACCAAATCATACTTGTCAATAATTACACTGAATGTTAATGGATTAAATACAGCACTCAAGAGACAGAGAGTTGTAGATTGGATAAGAAAACAAAACCCATCAATATGCTGCCTACAAGAGACACACCTTAGAGA
>NW_006921792.1:5394928-5400621 GCF_000298275.1 Orycteropus afer afer | reverse complement strand
GGTTCAAACCCACCAGCCACTCCTCAGAAGGAAGGTTGGGCATTCCTACTTCCGTAGCAATACTGCCTCGGAAACCCAAGGAGGGGTCGCTATGAGTCGGGGCCGACTCGATGGCAAACAACAACAACAACAACAATATATGACTTAAATAGATTATCAAGCATAACTCAAAATGCACAAATGGCTACTACTGTCAACCACTTGGAAGAGGATCTTTGTAAAAGATCCTCTATAGATAGGGAGAACAATGTGGAACAAAACTCAAAATCATTTGAAAAAAAAAAAAAAAAAGCAGGGAACAGGTTTGCTGGCCGTAGGGAGCCTGGTGGAACCACCGAGACTATGGCCCCTAGCTGCCCTTCAGGTCTGGAATTGTACGCACATCTGTGGCTTCCAACCAAACAATAGACAGGCATATCACTTGAGCATTTACCTGAGGTAGATACACTCCTTGGAGAGAATAAGCAAGAGAGAAAGAAGGGCTGCTCAGGCACAGGGAGACAGCTCAGGGGGTAGGAGTGCATGGAGAGATGGACACAGGGAAGAGGTAACTATCAGGAGGAAGTGGGAGGGGAGATGTTGCATTGTGCTAAATTGTGGTCAATGTCATGAGACAAATGTATGTCAACTGCTGTATGGAAAGTGTATTTGCTCTGTAACTTTTCACCCAAATTAAAATTTTAAAAAAAAGAAGAAGAAAGAAAGCAAAAGGTCATTAAAAAGACAGGAAAGGAAGAAAAGACCAAAATGGATCTCAAAAGAGACTTTGAAACTTGCCCTTGAATAGAGTAGCTAAAGCACATGGAAGAAATGACAAGATAAAAGAGCTGAACAGAAGATGTCAAAGAGGAGCTCAAGAAGACAAAATCAATTATTATAATGAAATGTGCAAAGGCCTGGAGTTAGAAAACCAAAAGGGAAGAATTTGCTTGGCATTTCTCAAGCTGAAAGAACTGAAGAAAAAATTCAAGCCTGGAGTTGAAAATTAAAAACTCTGTGGGCAAAATATTGAATGATGCAGGAAACATCAAAAGAAGATGGAAAGAATACACAGAGTCACAATACCACAAAGAATTGATTGATGTTCATCCATGTCAGGTGGTGGCATACGATAAAGAACCAATGGTATTAAAGGAAGAAGTTGAAGCTGCACTGAAGGAATTAGTGAAGAACAAGTCTCCAGGAACTTCAAGAATATCCACTGAGATGTTTCAACAAACGATGCTGCACTGGAGGCACTCACTCATTTATGCCAAGAAATTTGGAAGATAGTTACCTGGTCAACTGACTGGAAGATATCCATATTGATATCTATTCCACACAGAAAGGTGATCCAATAGAATGTAAAAATTATCAAACAATATTATTAATATCACACACATGTAAAATATTGCTGAAAATAATTTAAAAACTTTTTCAGCAGTATATTGACAGAGAATTCCCAGAAATGCAAGCTGGATTCAGAAGAGGATGTGGTACAAGGGATATCATTGCTGATGTCAGATGGATCTTGGCTCAAAGCAAAGAACATGAGAAAAATGTTTACTTGTGTTTTATCAATTATGTAAAAGCATTAGATTGTGTGGATCATCATAAATAATGGATAATATTGAGAAGAATGGGAATTCCAGAACACTTAACTGTTTTCATGAGGAACCTGCACATAGACCACAAGGATGTCATTCAAGCAGAACAAGGGGATACTGTGTGCTTTAAAATCAGGAAGGGAGTGTTTCAGGGTTGTATTCTTCCACAATACTTATTTGATATGTATACTAAGCAAATAATCCAAGAAACTGGACTATACGAAGAAGAACGCAGCATCAGGATTGGAGGAAGATTCATTAACAACCTGTGATATACAGATGACACAACTTTGCTAGCTGAAAGTGAGGATGACTTAAAACACTTACTGATGAAGATTGAAGTCTACAGTCTACAGTATGGATTACATCTCAACATAAAGGAATCGAAAATCCTCACAACTGGGTCACTAAGTTTTTTGTTGTTGTTAAGTGCCGTCAAGTCGTTTCCAACTCATAGCGACCCCATGCACAGCAGAAAGAAACACTGCCCGATCCCGCGCCAGCCCCACAATCCCTGCTATACTTGAGCTCATCATTGCAGCCACCTTGTCAATCCATCTCGTTGAAGGCCTCCCCCTCTTTCGTCGACCCTCCACCCTACCAAGCATGACATCCTTCTCCAGGGAATGGTCCCTCCTTACAACATGACTAAGTAGCATCACGGTAAATGGAGAGAAGATTGAAGTTGTCAAAGATTTCATATTACTTGGTTCCACAGTCAACACCAATGGAAGCAGCAGTCAAGAAATCAGACAACATACTGCACTGGGCAAATCTGCTGCAAAAGACCTCTTTACAGTGCTGATTCCTCTTTGAAGACTAAAATGCGCCTAACCCAAGCCATGGTATTTTAAATTGCCTCATATATATGTGAAAGCTGGCCAATGAATAAGGAAGACCGATGAAGGGCTGATGCTTTTGAGTTGTGGTGTTGGCAAAAAATACTGGAAGTACTATGGACTGCCAGAAAAACTAACAAATCTGTCTTGGATGAAGTGGAGCCGGAATGCTCCTTGGAAGCAAGAATGGCCAGACTTCGTCTCACCTACTTTGGTCATCTTGTCAGAAGGGACCATTCCCTAGAAAAGAATACCATGATTGGTAGAGTGGAGGGTCAAGGAAAAAGGGGAAGACCTTCAATGAGAGGGACTGACACAGTGGCTGCAACAATGGGCTCAGATATAGCAAGGATTGTGAGGCTGACACAGAACCAGGCAGTGTTTTGTTTTGTTGTACATAGGGTTGCTATAGGTTGGAGCCTACTCAATAACATTTAAAAACAACAACTTCAAAGCTATTTTCATACCTGAAAGTTACTTATTTGTTTGAAATATGAACGGATAGCCTCAGGCTTTGCAACATTTACATCACTGGATAAAAACTCATACAAAAATGCAACATCAATGATAGCAACATATGGTGTAATTTTAGATTTTAGAATGGTTTATCAGTGAAAACACATTCATTTACAAGCTACAACAAAAACAAAACCAGATCAAAGTGCTTTAAAATAAAGGGAATTGATAGGTTTATATAGGTAGAAGTGAAGAGAGGACTGCCTTTGTTATGCATTTGATTTGGGACAACATAATGTCATCAAAACAAACATTCTCCATCTCTATCTTATGTTCGGAAGTGTTAGCTTCAGCTCCAAACTTCCTCTCTTTTCAGTTACAAGTTCAGAGATTAGGCATTTCTTTCTTCACATCAATGGAGGGGACAGACTCACTTCCAGAAACTTTCTAGGAAGATAAAGAACCTGATTTTCTAGCAGACCTTAGAAAACATTTTATTCAGTCTCATCTGACCAAATTGAGTCATGTTTCTCAATTTATCTCTTACACAACATTTTGTAAAATATCATGGTGTTTTTGTCATTTTAATATCCTCATGAAAAAAAATTCACAGTGCTAGAATGTAATGACTTTTAAGTAAGAAGACAATGTTTTGATTACAGGGTGTAATATTTTTGCTATCCTCTCCTAAGAAATACTGTCACGTTAATTGCTGCTCAAATTATAAAAATCACATAGTATCCATTTATTATCCTTCAATACATTTTTTTTATAGTCACACTGGTGATTATAATAACTCATGAAGAATCTAACCATTAAAAGTTTTCAAATAACATAATGAAAACTAAACAGAAGAAAACTAAAAAAAAATAAACCCACCATCAACTCATAGCAACTCAAAGGCAGCTATTCAACTCTACTGGACAAAGTAGAACTGCCCCCTAAAGGTTGTAAATCTTCACAGAAGCAGACTACCTCATCTTTCTCACATGCAGTGGCTGGTTTTTTTGAATCTCTGCTCTTTTGGTTAGCAGCTGAATGCCTGAATCACCATACCACCAGAGCTCCTAAATAGAAGAAAACTTCCAAAAAGTATTGCTTTATGTATTTTTCTACCCATAATCACAATAGCAAAGTAAATAGGAGATAAACTTTTTAAAGAAACTAAAGGAAATATTTAACTTTTGCTGTTTCCTTGAAAACATTTATCCTTATCAGTGCTTAAAGAGAGTAAACTTTTAATTTTAGGGGTGAAGGAATCCTTCATTAGTAAGATCATCTTTATCCCAGTTAGTAAGTATGGTAGTTCAGTTTCTGTGTCAACTTGGCTGGGCCTGGTTGAGTGGCTGGGCAGCTGGATGTAGTATTCCCCATGATGAGACTGGTAATCAACTCCATAGTGGAATCTACTGTGAGCAGCTGAGGAGCTGCCTTAGGGAATGTGGTCTGAGTCTTGTATATAAGCAGAAGCCTTAGGGGAATGGTCTCTAGCTTATGGCACGCTTGGACCTTAGGTGTAGCTGTGTCATTGTTCAGCAGCCTGCCATGCTCTGCAGATCCTGGGACTTACAATGGACTTGAATTAACGGCCTGCTTTGTGATTAGGTAACATCTGGACTGTGCCATTTCATTAGTTGACCTTGGGCTTCTCAGCCTCAGCAGCCAGCAGCTGCCTGAGTGAAAAGATGTCTCTAGCTTCAGTGGGCTGGGAGCAAGAGGTAGAGCTGGAGCCCAAGATCGAGGGGCTTTCACACAGCCCGAGAGCCTGGCACTTGGAACTCGGACTTAAAGCCTCCAAATTGTAAGATAATAAACTCTTGTTTGTTAAGGCCATCCCATATGTGGTATATATTCTTGTCAGAGTGGCACTAGGTGACCAGAACAGTAAAGAAACACATTATTTGGTTCAAAGCGTTATAAAATATATCACTGTTGCAGGAAAAATGACAAAGTTAAAAAATGCTGGCAAATTGAACTGATGCAAATCATCCATTAATATGTTTTAGTATTTTTCACATATTCATAATTTTGGAACATAAGTTAGGAAAAGTACACTTTTTCTAAAAGATGATTAAAGTAGCCATGAATCACTAGGGAAATCATACAATCATTCGAGTCTCAAGTCCTCACCTGTAAAATAAGGGAAATGGAATAAATGACCTCGCAACGTTCACATTTTATAAACTTGTTACCTTAAATAATCGTTTAAGCAATTTATTTTCCAGGTATATAAAGCTCTTCTTGAAGTGGCCAAGCTTTACTTTAAATACCATAAATGCATTATATCTGTTCCCCATCACCCTAAAACGATATGAGGGGTGACAAACAACACAGTCTTCTAATGTCTTAGCTCCACCTGTCAAACTTAGCAGCTAATGGACTAGATCAATATATGTGATTTCCACACCCCAGCTCTACATCTTCAGAATCTTGGAACAAAGTGTACATCTCAAAATGAGGATGACACAACTTGCATGTCTCCCATTTTTTGAAGACCAAACAAGATACCATGTACCGAAATGTATATGAAAATCAAATCACAATAGTATTACAGATGATTACTGTCCTGGTTACCTAGTACCACTCTGACAGAAATATACCACAAATGGGATGACTTAAACAAATAGGAGTTTATTCTTACAATTTGGAGGCTTTAAGTCCAAGTTCAAAATGCCAGGCTCTAGGAGCTTGGTGAAAGCCCCTCAACCTTGTGGTCTAGCTCTGCCTCCTGCTCCTGGCCCACTGGAGCTAGAGGCATTTCTTCCCTCAGACAGCTGCTGGCTGCTGAGGCTGAGAAGCCCCAAGGTTGACA
>NW_006921792.1:5392613-5394788 GCF_000298275.1 Orycteropus afer afer | reverse complement strand
ATAGGCTAGAGACCATTCTCAAAGCTTCTCCTTATATACAGGAAGCAGACCACATCCCAAAGGCAGCTACTCAGCTGCTTGTGGTAGATCCCACCATGGAATTGATTGCCAGTCTCATCATGGGGAATAACTACCACCAGATGCCCAGCCACTGAACCAGGCCCAGCCAAGTTGACACACAAACATAACTACCAAAATTACTAACATGATGAACAATTTTGACATTTTCATAATGAAAAAATATTAATAGTGTATAAAATGTATATTTTTTGAGAGAATAGGTACAATTATGATTCAAATCTTTCAGTTAACTCACTGTTCTGTATTCATTTTGTTCTATTCCTAATGTACTATTTAATCTCCTAATTGTATAGAACCTGAGATTTAGTTTATTTCTTTCAAATATTCTGGAAATTTAACTTTTAAATAGGTGGAAATAAAAGCCTATCATTATTTCTTCTGATTTAGCAAATTTGATATCATCATTGACTTGACTTTAAAACAATGTCCCCTCAAAAAGTAAGCAAACATAATGATGTGGGAAGATTTATTATTGATATTATTGGAGTTAATTGAGATTTCTGGGCTCTAGCATTAAAAGTTCTGTTTTAGTACATTTGATGTAAGACATAGAAAGTTCTGACTTTTAAATCCCCACATAATTGCTCAGACATCAGCACTTTGGGAGCCACCACTTTTCTCTCAATTTTTAGTAACTGCTAGTTATATTTGTTAACAAATATATAATTTTCCCTCACTAATCATTAGCTAGGCGCTCTAGTAGCATAGTACCTAAGGCACTTGACTGCTAACCAGAAGGCTGGTGGTTCAAACCCACCAGCCACTCCTCGGAAGGAAGGTGGGCATTCCTACTTCTATAGTGATACTGCCTCAGAAACCCAAGGAGGGGTCGCTATGAGTTGGGCCAACTCGATGGCAAATAACAACACAACAACAACAATCATTAGCTAATTCAAAGTGCATATATAGCAGTAGTGTAGTACCTAAGGCATTTGACTGCTAACCAGAAGGCTGGTGGTTCAAACCAACCAACTACTCCTTGGAAAGAAGGTTGGGCAATCTAATTCCATAGTGATACTGCCTCAGAAACCCAAGGGGGGGTCACTGTGAGTTAAATCTGACTCCACAGCAGTCTGTTTAGCTACCCAGGTCTCAGGATCCACATGTCCTGCCTAATTAAGCTCTGCACTTACCTTACTATTTTTAAATTTTCTAACAAAAAATTTGTAAAAGGGAGTTCCAGTAAGATGGTGGAATAGGCAGACAAACTACACAACAAAGAAAAGAGGAACCAATTAACACACGTAAAGAAGATAATCCTGACACCCTGAACTTGGAAAGGAAAGATAAAGAAGTGGAATAAACTCCAACTAGTAGAAGAACCTTCATGAAAACACCAAAAAAGAAGAAATAGGGAGCTTCAGAATGTCAGTGATCCTGACAACACGGACAGCTTGGATATTGCCAAATGGTGTTAGGACCTAAAAATTAACCTAAAATTCGGCCCTCTAGCCAGGGGCTGTGCAGAGGACTGCCCTGATGGCTGGTGGGGAAAAAAAAGGGAAGGAGCAAAGAGAGAGACAGGCTGAGCTATGGAATTTTGGCTGTCCGGAGAGCGCAGCCATTTTGAATGTTTACAAGCATTTGGAACATTTTGGATATTTAAAGCAACAGCTTTGGGGACCGCAAGGACATACTAGAGACTGAGGACTGGAAAAGTGTGATATTCCCCTTGTTACTCTTATATCCCACACCCTCTTGGTGAATGGAGTTGCGGCCATCCCTCACTCCCATCAACTTTCTGGGCCGGCAGGAATTTCATCCCAGTCTTTGTGCTCTGATGGAGCCTGAGTGCCCTGCTCCACACCACGCTGCCCAGACTTTTCTTTTTTCCTTTTAGTTTGTTCCTGTCCATTTTAAAATTATTATTATTTTGTTTCATCCTTGGTATTATTATTCTTTCTTCTTCCTGTCCCACATTCTAATTTTTGGCTTTTTCTCTCTTCTCTGTTCCTGGTTCTCATTTTTTGCTTTCTTGTGGTTCTCCTCATTCATTGTTTTTGTTTTTGTATTTTTCCTATTTTTTTTTTCTTCATTATTCTCCTA
This sequence comes from Orycteropus afer afer, assembly GCF_000298275.1. NCBI lineage: Eukaryota > Metazoa > Chordata > Mammalia > Tubulidentata > Orycteropodidae > Orycteropus > Orycteropus afer. Next base: position 5,392,661 of record NW_006921792.1, on the reverse strand, counting down.
CTCTACCTCTTATCTCTTAATCCACCATCTCAAGATATTATGTTTTTT